>NC_090736.1:35499790-35502290 GCF_036898095.1 Palaemon carinicauda
AGTGTATACAACGTCGCCATCCTTGTGAGCTAAGAATGAGAAGTTTGGGGGAGACCATATATCTACTTGGTGAGTCATCAACAAGCATTGGCTGACCTTCTCTGGTCCTAGCTTGGGTGGAGAGGGGGCTTGGGTGCTGAATATTATTATTATTATTATCATTATTATTATTATTATTATTATTATCTAAGTTACAGCCCTAGATGGAAAAGAAGGAACCTATAAGCCCAAGGGCTCCAACAAGGAAAAATAGCTCAGTGAGGAAAAGAAATAAGGAAATAAATGAACTGTATGAAAAGAAATGAGCAATTAAAATAAAATAGTTTCAGAACAGTAACAATATTAAAACAGTTTTTTCTTATATAAACTATAAAAGGAGACTCATGTCAGCCTGCTCAACATAACATTTGTTACAAGTTTGAACTTTTGAAGTTCTACTCATTCAACTACCCGATTAGGAAGATCATTCCACAACTTGGTTTCATCTGGAATAAAACTTCTAGAATACTTTGTAATATTGACCCGCATGATGGAGCAGACAAGACTGTTAGAATCAACTGCATCCATTGTATTACGAACACGTTGATACTGCCTGGGATGATCTGAATTTAAAAGATAGTCAGAATTATGAATAATCTTATGCAACATGCATAACGAGCTAAATGAAAGACAGTGCCAGAGATTAATTTCTAGATCAGGAATAAAAAAAAAAATTAATAGACCGTAAGTCTCTGTTCAACATATTAAGATAAGAATCAGCAGCTAAAGACCAGAAAGGAGAACAATACTCGAAACAAGGTAGAATGAAAGACTTGAAACACTTCTTCAGATTAGAATGATCACCGAAATTTTTATAAGACTCTCAGTAAACCAATTTTTATATTTTTGCAACTGGAGAAGAGACAGACCTAACGAGTTTCTCAAAAGAAAATTTGCTCTCAAGAATCACACATAATATTTTAAAAGTCATACAGAGTAAAAGAAACATTATTAATGCTACGATCAGGCTGTTGAGGAGAAGCTGTCCTTAACCAACTTACATACATAATTTGAGTTTTGTTCGGATCCAACTTCATGTCCCATAATTTGCACTATGCATTATACTATGATCAGTCCGTAGGACAATGTCATGCTAGGACATTCTCACTGTCTCTTGCCTTTGCCACTCATGAGTAACCTTCAAAACCTTTAAATGTATATACAACAAAGAATTATGCTGTTTTACATTTTCCTATTAAGAGGTTTGAAAAGTTTATTTTATTAGTAATATCTCTCTCTCTCTCTCTCTCTCTCTCTCTCTCTCTCTCTCTCTGAACTAATACATTGAAGGGAATTACAAGAATATCCTTATTCACATAATTCTTCTTTATGAATGTTATATTCAAAATCTTTCATCCTTTCTCTTCAGCTGTCTAGGGCGTAACCACAAACCGTTAAAAAATTCACTTTCACTTTACTCAAATCGTTTTTTATAATAGTTTAAAGTAGAATCCGTTTTCGATGGGAAGATAAAACCAACAGGGAGTAACGAAATGCAATAGATAACTGTTATTAGATGGCAAAGGTGTGACTGAAATCCCTTCGAACGTCCAAGAGGATTGACTTGAACTCTAATGGCCCTCTGGAGATTAAAACTAAAACTAGGGCAAATGGACATTAATGACAATTTTTTACTTGTTTCAAGTTTTATTTATTTGTGATATGCTTGTAACATGAATTTTAATACCAAATGTTAATGTTATTATTATTTTTATCATTATTATAATTATCATTATTATTATTATTATTATTATTATTATTATTATTATTATTATTATTATTATTATTATTATTATTATTAGTTACCTTTGATGATATTTTTACCTTGAATAATGGAATGAGGAGGAAAATACTCGCTCTTATTTTATACACACACACACACACACACACACATATATATATATATATATATATACCTTGATTTGTTTTTTCATTTTTAGGATGATAAAATATAATTTCTCATAGAAGTTAAAGATAAATCTTATACTTACCATTCTCTCTCTCTCTCTCTCTCTCTCTCTCTCTCTCTCTCTCTCTCTCCTTATCATTTCCATCATCGAACACGAATCCCTTCTGGGTACTTTAATCATTCAATGGTTTTCAAATTATTTTTTTAATTTGTTTTCTATTATAGAGGTCAACATTTAAGCGCATTACGGAAAAGGAGAAATATTTAATGCCGTTGCCTATACATGAAGTATTTAAAAAATTTATTGTATGTTGGGACTGCTAGTATATTCATATCATATATGAAACAAATAAAAAATTATAGGCTCTACCAATAAAAAGTAATTTGGAAGGTTCTTATCAATCCCGAAATAACGCTGGAAATCAAGAATTTTTAGATTCGTAGTAGTTACATACTTCTTTTCGTCATGGAAGAACATTGGGAGAAGAGTCTTTGGCTCCTCTTTTGTGCAACTTGAAAGGTTTTGCGGCGACACTTCCACCGATTTATTCT
>NC_090736.1:35512290-35514790 GCF_036898095.1 Palaemon carinicauda
GCTATTATTGTCTCTACAATGTTACCTAGAATCAATTCCGGTCTTCCCAAAATCTCATCCGCTTTTACGTGTATACATGTCAATTAGAGCGGTCTGTTTAGTAGTAACATATATATATATATATATATATAAATATATAATATATATATATATGTATGTATATACACCGGGTATATATATATATATATATAGATAGATAGATAGATAGATAGATAGATATATTTATATATGTATATATATATATATATATATGTATATATATATATATATATATATGTATATATATATATATATTTATATGCGTAAAAATGACAGAGAAACGTGATTCTCAGACGCAAAAGAATCACAGGAAAAATTAAAATGGGATATATATGATTCAGTCCTGAGAGAGTATCATGAAACTATCCAGGACTAAATCTTATATTTCCTATTCTCATTTTCCCCGTGTTTCTTATAAACACATACACGCACGAATATATATATATATATATATATATCTGTGTGTGTGTCTGTGTGTTTGTCTGTGTCTCTGTCTGTGTGTTTTAACGTGGAGAGAGAGAGAGAGAGAGAGAGAGAGAGAGAGAGAGAGAGATTACTTTTTCCTTCGTAGCTACCTTTAAGCTTTTTTACAGCGCCCATCATCATAAATGCCCTTACAAGCACAAGCGCGGACCCACATACACATACACACACACACACACACACACACACATATTCGAACCCCTCCACTACCACCATCCCACAGACATGATATAGATTTTTATTTTAGTTTTCATGGTAACTTCTGAAAACAAAGAGACTGGCGAAGGCAGCAGCCAGTTGGCAGAATGCCTTTTTTGAGTCAAGTTCCAAAGACGAAAAGGAATTGGCTTCACATCAGCTGTTTGATAACGAATTCTGGGATAAAGAGACAAAGTGTGACCCAGAGTTAATGCACATGCTGGCACAAAACTATAGCCATCGCTGGAAGGCCTTTGCAAAAATTCTCGGAAAGATAACTAACGCTCCAGTTTCTCTGAAAGGAAATGTTTGTCTCTTTCTAGGTAACGAGCGACGAGTGTAAAACATAACAAAGTAATGCAACCTGTCTTTGGGAGAATAGAACATTGAATTGCCTGAAAATATAATAGAAATTAAATTCGTATATTGGATATCAATTAATACTGCTTATCGCATTTCATTTACCCTATTGTTTGTAAATATAGTTTTTATGTTGAAATATTTGCTTCTATTCCCTTAGCTTATAACAAAATCAACTGTTTTCATAAAATTTATTGTATAATGAACAAGGCAATTAATATGGCTTTATTTTTTCCGTTCATAAATCCGCCTCAAAAATTCTTATTTTAATATCAGATTGCATATAATTTTCAATGACGCAATTATCTCAATATTTAGTTTTTCTAGCCCTTGTTTTTAACTCACTTATTTTTTCTAATGGTTATTTGGTTCACTCAAAAATCCCACCATTTATTTCTCATTTTACTTCACTCGTCAGTCTATGTGTACCTTCAGATTGCACTTCGACAATGGCTACTCCTTATCATAGCTGAGGTGATGGTCTCAAACCTTTTAGATTATTTTGGTTAATATCCTTCCCTTATTCATTTTATTTATCCTTTCTCTTTACCCAATTATATATATATATATATATATATATTCATATATACATATATATATATATATATATATACATATATTATATTATATATATATATATATATATATATAACAATAGATGGCCATTAAGAATAACAGAATGGGTCCACAGAAATTGCAAAAGATGAAGGGGAAGGGAGGGAAAACGATGGATTGATGAAATAAGAAAGTTTGCGGGTGTGGGCTGGCATAGAAAAAGAATAAAAAGACGCTAATGAAAAGACATATCTTAGAATGATGAAGACGATGATAGTACATATATATATATATATATATATATAAATATAAATATATATATATATATATATATATAAATATATATACATAAATATATATATATATATATATATATGCATATATATATATATATATATACATACATAAATATATATATATATATATATATATGAATATATAAATATATATATATATATATATATATATTATCATTATTATTATTATTATTATTATTATTATTATCATTAATATTATTATTACTAGATAAGCTACAACGCTAATTGGAAAAGCAAGATGCTATTAGGCCAAGTGCTCCAACAGGGAAAAATAGCCCAGTGAGGAGAGAGTATAGGGAAATAAATAAACGATTTAGGAAGTAATGAAAATTAAAATACAATATTTTAAAAACATTAACATCATTAAAACATATATTTTATTTATAAACTATAAAAGGACATATGCAAGCTTGTTCAACATAAAAATCTTTGCTGCGAGTTTGAACTTTTGAAGTTCTACTGATTCAACTACCCAATTACGAAAATCATTCCACAACTTGTTCACCGCTGGAATAAAACATCTAGAGTCTGGGTAGTATTGAGCCTCA
>NC_090736.1:35522290-35524790 GCF_036898095.1 Palaemon carinicauda
CAAAGAAAATCGGAAGAAAAAAGAAGAGAATAAAGGGCTTTTTAATAGTCCAAGCGCAAAGAAAATTAGAAGAAAAAAGAAATGGAAAGAGGGCCTTTTAATAGCCTAAGATCAAAGATAATCAGAAGAAGAAAGAAGTGGAAAAAGACCCTTTTAATAGCCCAAGCTCAAAGAAAATCAGAAAAAAAGAAGTGGCAAGAGGGTCTTCTTATAGCGCAAGCTCAAAGAAAATAAGAAGAAAAAAGAAGTGGGAAGAGGGTCTTTTTATAGCCCAAGCCCAAAGTTAATCAGAAGAAAAAAGAACTGGAAAAGGGGCCTTTTTATAGCCCAAGCTCAAAGAAAATCAGAAGAAAAAAGAAGTGGCAAGAGGGTCTTCCTATAGCCCAAACTCAAAAAAATCAGAAGAAAAACGAAGTGGAAAAGGGGCCTTTTAATAGTCCAAGCTCAAAGAAAATCAGAAGCAAAAATAAGTGGAAAACGGTCTTTTTATAGCCGAAGCTCAAAGATAATCAGAAGAAAAAAGAAGTGGGAAAAGGGAAAAGAGAAGAGAGGAGCTTATATAAGAAGTGTAAGAAAAAGATAAGCGAAGAGAGGCGTTTAAACAAGTGGTTGTCATAAACAAGAAAACAGAGAGAAAAGAAAATTCAGACGTGTGGCAGTAGTATAGAAAGATATAATTCTTGAAAATAAATTTAATTCCAGAGATTTTGTTACCATAGAATGTTTTGAATCTTGTTGGTCTACTCAAAGGTTTCGCTTAGTCATTGTTATCATTGTCCAAAATTGTCAGCCAGTCACTTTAGACAAAAGATACACCTTTTCCCAGCCAGATTCTGCATAATTTCAAGCGTACATACTCACGCACAAAAACAGTGAAACGCAATAGAGAGGTCGAGAGACTGAATCACGTTATTTCTATAACAGAATTTCTTAATCCCTTTGAAAGTGTTATTAAGTTCTTTTAAATCATCCCATCATTTCCAGAGAATGGATTGAAGATGAGAACATCCATTTAATCTTAAAGCATGCATCTGTTTATAATGTATAGTTATTAAAAACACGAATTTTACAAATCTGAATGAAAATTCAAGTACAAAAGATTCCTGATAAAAGACAATATTGGTGGTACCATTAGATTTAGGTGTCGAGTCACTAGCAGTCATTGCCTGGTCCTTCCTGGTCTTAGCTTAGGGTTGCGGGGAGGCAGTGATTCGGTCTTTGCCTTTGCAGTTCATGGTCGATCTTCAAACTTGTTAAAATCGAGCTAAGTGTGAAATAAAGAAATACTTACCTCAATTATTTTATTTTCATTGCCTAAGTATTTCTTAAAATTCAAATTTATCACTAAAGTGATAAAAAAGGAGTATTTTAGTTATGGGAGAAATCAGTTGTCACAAATGTCTTATAGAGGATGTAATTTCGGATGATAACTTATGGTTATGCATCGGTCGCAATGATCATACACATTCGCAGGCTTTAGTAGATAACAGGATGAAATAAGATTTCCTATAATTGGCTTCTTGTACATATTCACAACTAATTGTATGGGGGTTTTCACGAAGAAACGTCAACTCAAAAAAAAAGAATAATATATATTTTAAATATTGTTAACACTAACACTGATAAAGACAATTTTCATCAATATTGCTATTTTTATATATATTAGGAGAATATGAAACTATCGAGCTTGAACGGGTCTCGAACTCTCGCCCAACATAATATAAGGCAGGGATATATATATATATATATATGTGTGTGTGTGTGTGTGTGTGTGTGTGTGTTTACATGCGTGTGCTTGCAGAAACCTCGCAAAAAAATTATCATGTTAAATTTCCCGTACACATCCTGTGTGCTTGACATATATTCCTGTGGAATCAGAATATATTTTATATCTATTTGTTAAATTTCTTCATTTTCATAAAAGAGGTTACTATTCAGTATACTTTTGATCTTTAATAAACAAGACATTCTCATAGAATTCCACCTTGCTGATATTAGTGACAGAATTCCAAAGGAATGACTAATGCAAATAAATACTCAAATTAAATATTTTGATGGAAAATGTTCATGTAAGAAAGACAATAAGGATCATGAGTAGTACCCCGGCGAAAGTAACAGAGGATAATACAAATATATTTATATTTAATACAAGTTACCTGTTAATGATATTCATCTTCATTATAGTCCATTAAAAACGTTTTTTTGATGCATAAGATATATTAACGCAAAAATAGAGCATGATGTAAAAGAAGAGAGACAGTGTCAAAAGAAAGAAATTGTTATATCCTCGCATCGCTAAAGCTATTGTTTGTTCGTCCTTGCTTCCAGGAAATGAACAAGGTCCCTCCCTCTCTCTCTCTCTCTCTCTCTCTCTCTCTCTCTCTCTCGGAGTAGGTATTTGTATGATGTACTCTCTTCACAAACAGGAAACTGAAACTTTATTTTTACTGCGTCTCTTCCTGTTTCTCAATAATAAACATAAACTAGTTACTCCTCAGTA
>NC_090736.1:35534790-35537290 GCF_036898095.1 Palaemon carinicauda
GTTCAGTGGCTACTCTCTGCTTTGGAAGGGTAGAAGAGACTCTTTAGCTATGATAAGCAGTTCTTCTATGCGAAAGAGACTCCAAAATCAAACCTTTATTCTCTAGTCTTGGGTAATGCCATAGCCTCTGTACCATGGTCTTCCACTGTCTTGGGGTAGAGTTCTCTTGCTTGAGGGTACACCCAGCAAACTAATCTATCTTTATCGTATTCCATTTCCTCACTGGGCTATTTTCCCTGTTGGAAGCCTTATATGGCTTATAGCAAACTGCTTTTCCAATTAAGGTTGTAGCTCAGGTAATATATTAATAACGATAATAATATTAAACAAAAGATGAAAAATATTACCGGTTCTTCTTTCCAACAGTATCGTGAATTGTGAAAGGTAGAACGAAGGAAGGTCAGGTTTAACTCCAAATAAGGAGTTAAACCTTTTACTTGATATTAGAAAGGTTCAAACACCATAAATAAATTGACCATTTCAAAATAAGACATCAGAAGGAAACAAACATTGATTGAACCGTGTAATCCTACCGAGTCTTAACGATTTCTCCACTATCTTTGTGTCATTATCACGTAATTTATCTGTATCGTTCCAACATCCTTTTTTTTTTTCTTTTTTACGAATTATCCTGAAAGCATTCCAATGTTTGGCTCCACATTTATTGCTTAATCTTCCGATTTTTTTTCTTTTTACAGCCAATTATTTTGTCTTTAACCACCATTGATTGATTGACTGATTTGAAGTTTTCTGGCATCCTGACATCGGAGGTCATTGACGCTGTAACCACCTCTGATAGAATTTATCATAAAATACGCTTATAGGTTACTCCTGTAATTTTACTTTTGAAAACAAGCAAAATAAAATCTAAATTATATTAAATCAATACTGATGATGAAGATTCTTTAGTAAGTGATAATTCTAGATCAGATAAGTTCAACACAATATTCGGTTTTTGAGTTTCCTAAATTCAAGTGACTTTCAATCAGTACAAGACATATCTCAAGTTTCAAATCTCCTTGGAAGTATTATGGAGTTTAAACGCAACAGTACTAACAACGCAGAGAAATTACTTTAGGGTTGAGGTGGGCTACTTGGCGTTCTGCCGGACTGGATTTCGAGTAATGCTCAAGTTCGATAGTTTCTTGTAGTTCCTGTAACCTCCCCACCATTGTGAGATAAGGAAGGGGGGTTTGAGGGAGCCCAAAGTACTCCATGGCCATCTCTGGTCCTAGCATGGGTGGAAAAGGGCTTGGCCACGGCTTGGGCGCAGATCTATAGCATTAGCCTGCAATTCATGAGTGACCTTTAAACCTTAAACTTTTAATTGTCTGTTGTTTAGATTTGCCCGACGAAATTGGTCCTTTTAAATTCTCCATTAGATGTATTAACATGGATTTATTGTATCAGTATTCTTTTTTTTCGAATCATAATCTGGCAACATAAAACAGAAAATTGGGGGGGGGGGTGAACCAACAAAATTCCTTAAGAATATAAAATGAATTCTGAAGTACATGAGGAAGAAACTATTTTATATTCTACTAAATTTATAGGAAGGAAAGATTAGAAAAAAATAGTGACCAACAGGGAAAAAAACAAGAAAATTGATGGTCTGTATCAAACAAAACTAGTTAAGAATTTCGGATATCACAACAACAATTACTGACCCTCGTTGAAAAAAATGAGAACCGAAAAGAATCTGGCTCTTTCTTAAGCCTTGGGATTTCAGAGAGGTAAATTTCTTGTCGTTTTCGGAGAGAGAGAGAGAGAGAGAGAGAGAGAGAGAGAGAGAGAGAGAGATCATTTTTTCAATCACCAGGACCCTAAAGAATGTTCACCAGTCGTTTATTCATGATAAATAAGTATATATATATATATATATATATATATTTATATATATGTATATATATATATATATATATACTGTATATATATATACATATATATATTCCTATATATACAGAATGTATATATAGTAAATATTTATATATATATATATATATACTGTATGTATATATATATATATATATATACTGTATGTATTATATATATATATACACACACACACACATATATATATATATATATATACTGCATATATGTGTGTGTAACATGGGTGTGTTTGCGTGTGTGTTTTGCTGGCCTTTGTGTCTTGCTTGTGTAGATATGTGTATATGGTTTGTGTATATGTGAACAGATTTAAATTTTAAAGAGTATGGCAATACGATATAAACCAAATACAAATGCATTTTATACTTCTAATCAAACTTAATCTTTCCATTTTTTATATAAACCATTTCAATCTAAAGTAATCTGATAGCTGACAATATTTTGAGTTTTTTCTGGTAACTATAATTAAAATTCCTTAGTAGATGATGAGATTAACATAACTAGCTCTAAGAATAGGTCGTCTTTGTGCGAAGATACTAGACATAAGATTGTAATTATGATAAGAATTTATGGTAATTACATTTTATATTATTTTTCATTATTATTTATT
>NC_090736.1:35544790-35547290 GCF_036898095.1 Palaemon carinicauda
AAATCTGGTATCGTCTGCAGAAAATCCTGAGTGTGAAGTACAGAAAAACCTGAGTATCAACTGCAGAAAAAAACCTGGGTATCAACAACAGAAAACCTGAGTGTGAAGTACTGAGAAACCTGAGTATCAACTGCAGAAAAAACATGTGTATCAACTGCACAAATACCGGAGTGTGAAGTACAGAAAACCTTGAATATCAACTGCGTTAAAAAACCTGGGTATCAACTGCCGAAAAACATGAGTGTGAAGTACAGAAAAACCTGAGTATCAACTGAAGAAAAACCTGAATAGTAACTGCTGAAAAAAAGATAACTTGGTATCAACTACAGAAAATCCTGAATATCAACTGCAAAAAACCTGGGTATCAATTGCAGAAAATCCTGAGTATAAACTGTAGATAATCCTAAGTATCAACTACAAAAAAACCTGGGTATCATCTGCAAAAAATCATGAGTATCAACAGCAGAAAATCGTGAGTATCAACAAAAGAAAAATCTGGGTATCAACTCCAGAATACCCTGAGTATCAACATCGGAAAAAATTGAGTATCAACTGCAAAAAAAAAGAAAACCCGAATATCAACTGCAGAAAAAAAAAATACTGAGTATTAACTGCAAAAAAACTTGATTATCAACTGAAGAAAAACCTTTATCAAATGAAAAACAAAAAGGTACCCATTGCAGAAAATCCGAGTATC
The DNA here is from genome assembly GCF_036898095.1 of Palaemon carinicauda. Taxonomy (NCBI): domain Eukaryota; kingdom Metazoa; phylum Arthropoda; class Malacostraca; order Decapoda; family Palaemonidae; genus Palaemon; species Palaemon carinicauda. Next base: position 35,545,488 of record NC_090736.1, read on the forward strand.
AACTGCCCAAAGATTACCTGCCTTGCTGTTACTAATACTGCGATTTTATGCTGCATAGAAAATTTCATGAATAATTTTCAAGGAACGCTGAAGATCTATTGAAACTCAAAAAGAATTGCAACTAACTTATCTAACACTTTTCCGTTTAGGTCTCTTTTCAAAGTGGAAAATGCTGTATTAGTCTTTGAGAAGTACAAATTGGTCTCCTCTTCACCATTCTGCTTTTCTCTCACATTTTCCTATATTTTTAATTTCTATTTCAACGCTTTCTCTCTCTCTCTCTCTCTCTCTCTCTCTCTCTCTCTCTCTCTGTGCTTCCCCTATTTAACCCTTTTTAATGAACAGTCATCCAAATTCTCGACATTTCCAAGGGTAATTGGTACACTTTAGAACCATTTTTTTTTCATTTGGTTTGCTGTAATCGTCATTATTGACATTTCTAAGTAAAAGTTCGATAAACTAGATCCCAATCACTTATTCCAGAAGATAAATTAATATAATTTTTTCAGGTAAATATAGTTATGAACCATTCATAAATCTATATCTAATCGGAAAAATAATTTTCAATATCTATAAGAATTCTATTTTTGGGTGAAAGGGATGATGGTGAGGTCAGGAGGTTTTAGCTTCATATCAACACCCATAATTTTAGATCACCAATCTCTGGAATATGTTCTCTTAGTAAAGTTCGGTGGCGTAAAGTGAAGATCATCGTAACAATGATTATATAAAGAATCTTTATGGTAAAATGAATAGCGAACCTACTTTAATTCAAATAAATCAGTTATTTAATTCTTAAGCGTTGGCTTTTGAGAATAGACTTTTTGCTATCTCCTTTTTATGCATTTTATTTAGGAGTTTATGAAATATATAACCTAATATGTTCATGATATTCTGCATTGGATCCAAGTGTATTTTTGGATGTTATCTCCCAATATCATAATATTGTAAATAGTCCTATAATTACATCTCTACTTATCGATGAAAGATTTTTAACAATTTACGAATACCGAAATAATCAATTCACAATTTGAAATTAATCCTTATGTAATTGAACCTCATGTGAGACATAAGCTTATGCACTACTTTGAACAGTAAATAGTCCACGGTTTCTACCTCACCTATGATGATTTATCCAAGTCCCCACCGCCATCAGTGAGAACACATCTGTCATGATTTACAGATTAATTTGCAGACTATCATTGCATATAAAAATAATGATGATGATACTTTTATCGTTATGGATTTGAAACACTTAGCCGATGAACAGTAGTATTTACCAATTTTCAGAAGGCATAAAATGAGTGTAACAAAACTGTTACATTTGCAACCGGCTCAGTGGTTGCAACACCTATCATCCCCACTACGATGCCAGGATGCCAGAGAACTTCAAATCATTCATTCATTCATTCATTCCCCCTATTACTAAGTAGACAAAGGAATCGTCTTTCCCAATGATCTCGAGTTTACACAAACATTTACAGTCTAATATATACCACCTATGAATTGATGCTAACATGAAAATCTTTTTATGGGATTTGACCGCCTAATCATTAACATAACAAACCAGCGCCTTTTAATCTCATGAAGATTAGATGAACAGCCGTGGAGGGATTGAAGAAAGGACAAAATCAGAGGCGCGCAGTGGCATCCTTATATTTCTAAGGGTGTGAAGTTTCATATATGTTTGCTCATCCATGTTACAGGTTGCCCCTACGTCATAACAGAAAGACCAATTTATTAACGCAATATCACAAGCTTATATACAAATGGTTAAGGATAACAATGTCATAAATACTTTAA
>NC_090736.1:35552290-35559790 GCF_036898095.1 Palaemon carinicauda
TCTAATTTAGTTGCCTCTGTAATTATTGCAATCAATCAGATCTTTTTCTGCCATTTTCACAAACATTCCTAGCTCCCATTCATCAACGTTTGCCTCTTCATGAAACATCTACAAAATAATCTTGTAAGTATTTTGGGAGTTACTTCATTTTCGGCCAGTCTCATTTCATCAGTTATACCATAGTATCCAGGGGTTTGCCATCTCCTGACTTTTTTAATAATAGCTTCACCTTCAAACACACTGAATTCATTCATTGGCACATCAAGAGCTTCCTCAGCTTCATGTATATCAATCAACATTTCCCTTCATACCTTCTATTCATGATCTCACTAAAGTGTTCCATGCAACGTTGCCTTTCCTCATCTTCTGTTGTTATAACAGATCCATCTCTCTTTTTGATGGGTATAAACTTCTTTTTCTTTTGTATTGATTTGAATGAATAATTCTAAGAGCAATTATCATACCATAGCCACTCTTTGAATTTACAGCTTTGTCAGCCTCATCTACTTTCCTGTCTAAATATTCTCTCCAGCTATTCATGGCTTTTCTTTTGACTTCACTGACAATACTGGAATACTTAGCATGCCCTACCTTGTAATTTTAATCACTTCCTCGAAAACTTTCAACAAGCAAATCTCAGGTGTCATTTGATATCCATGGCTTTCTCCTTGTAACTAAATGTCCCAAAACTTCCTTGCTAACTGACTGATATATTTTCTTAATATCACATTATGCATTGTTAATTGTCTGCTCTTCGTCTCTTAAAGACTCTAAGACTGCAAATCAATTCCTAGATTCAATTGCAAAGTTTTTTCTGTGCTTATCTTCTAGAAGATTAGTTGTATCAAACCTAGGTATTCTATCTACATTTATGTTGGTTGCCTTCAATTCTAATTTCAGTGTGGCAATGAGGAGCTGGTGATCACTACTAATATCTGCACCTCTATAGCTTCTTATATTTCTCAGATCATATATATATATATATATATATATATATATATATATATGTATATATATATATATATATATATACATATATATATATATATATATATATATATATATATATATATATATATATATATATATATATATATATATATATATATACGAATGATAAAATCATCATGGAAGGTCTACACTGGCGTTTTAAGCATACAAAAATAATATATAAATACAACGTATAAATAGACCCATATACTGTTACCAAGAAGCAAGAGAACAGCAAAGATTGAAAAAACGAAAGACTAATTAATGAAAAGGTTTATTCAGTTGCCACTTCATTGAATAAGTTATAAATCTCATAAAATATGAATGATCGTTTGCTCGTAGTATGTGGAGTGTGAAAGCAAGGAAGAGAGACCCTATTCACTACAGTGTACTTGACTTTCCTCACTGAATAACCTGACCGTAAAGAATTTCCATAAAAAATAATGAATGAAATAAAAATTCCAATCGTAACTTTCTGTCGTACAGCAAGGATGTGTGGAGCTGATGGATTTGGGCAGGGGTTTAAAAGGAAATCTTGGAGGGGTATTTTTCATGGGTATTATTATCATTACTAATTAATAAAAGAAGAATTATATCATTATATCTTCCTAGGAGGTAAGATTTTAATAACAATCAATGCACGATTAATCCAAGCCTATAGTTATCATTCCTGATTTTTTATTTATACAATATTAAAAGATGGTTTATATTATCTTGTTTATAATTTTCATTAGCAATTGCTCCATTGTTCATCCTTCAATTATCATCGTTCGCAATTATACTGAATCGTTAAACACCAAACATTGTAACAAGTGATATAGTTTTTAGCCAATTTATTAAGCACCTATTCTTCCAGAGAGAGAGAGAGAGAGAGAGAGAGAGAGAGAGAGAGAGAGAGAGAGAGAGAGAGAGAGAGAGAGAAGGGTAGTCAGGTGATATGCACTGTTAATCTGATTTATCAGCGAATCTGCAGTAATAATATTGTCTCCTAAATATGTTTCCCTAGATTGTAGTGGAATGTTTTTCAGATACTAATTCACGATTGTTATCGCCCGAGTCCATAAAATGACATAGAGCTGAGGGGTTTCTATCCTTTTCTATTCACTGAGAAGAAGAGAAATATGTATATTTAGAAGAGGTATTAGAAAGGCTAAGTTTTATCTAGCGACGCGGAAAACTTTTCTAAGCAGCTTATTCAAGATGGCTGAAGGTGAGGTATTGAATCATAATGCCTGACTTAGTGTCCAATGAAGAATACGATTTTTCTCTGATCTGAAGGAATATATTTTTCCTCAGATTCTTTGCGTTGAGCCAAAACATCTTTGGAAATAATGTGGCTATTGGATGTAGATATACACACACAGAGACAGAGATTCTTCGATAAGTACATAATTTAATATATATACTGTAAGTATAAACACACACACATGTATATATACATATGTATATATATATGTATATATATATATATATATATATATATATATGTATATATATATACATATATATATATATATATATATATATATATATATATATATATATATATATATACATATATTTATATATATATATATATATATATATATATATATATATGTGTGTGTGTGTGTGTGTGTGTGTATGTGTGTGTGTGTGTATACACACGCATATGTATGAAAGATCAATATATAATTTTTATGAGAGAGAGAGAGAGAGAGAGAGAGAGAGAGAGAGAGAGAGAGAGAGAGAGAGATTTCTGCAGCATAGCATACCTGGAATTGTTCTCAGTTGTTTTCTGCAGTGGTACCTTCCAGCTATCACTCTTCCTGGACTCCCTATAACCCCATTAACTGAATTATTACATTGCAATCATCCACACCGCAAACGTTATCTGTATTGTAATCTGGAGCTTTTCCCTTAGCGGTGAGCAGAGTGATTTGTGGCACTTACCAAAATAATAATTTCGTTATTAGAAAGCTGTTCATGTGAGGAGATCAAGTAAGATAGATTATACAATATGTCAATTTTGAAAAGGAGAATCATTAAGGTAATGTGAACAAAAGGTTAATGTCAACAGAGGTGTTTAGGATCAGAATATCGTTTACAAGTTGATGTTACCATCTTGGTATATTTCTATTAGGATGTCAAAAAGTTCATCATTTTGAAAACAGGACAACGTTTAATAGACATAAGAAAATATATAAACTTTTGATAGTAACAAAATCCGAATGTAGAACGGAACTAATTAATACTAACTTTTCATGCATTTTAAATGCATTTTTGTTTGGATTTTCCTTTCTTTGAGAAAGTGAAATGTGACAGTATCTAGTAGGAAATTAAATTTTTACTTTTTATATCACCAAAAGAAATAAAAATGATGACTGTCGTTATGAAAGAATGATTCTCTTTTGTACCTTTATATGTTACTTATTTCAGTCTAAATACAGGATTGAGCATATACAGGAAGGAACTTTTGACATATATATATATATATATATATATATATATATATATATATATATATATATATATATATATATATATATATATATATATATATATATATATATATATATATTAATAACAGAAGCTATTCAGGATTACAGTATGCTAGACATGTTTCATAAGAGATGAGTGTTCATTTTGAACACAATGAGAAAAGGAATGTAAGTCTCACAATCATTTCTTAAAATTACTCTGCATTCCTGTATTTACTGTTTTATCTCACTTTGAAAAGCCAGGACAGCGTCTCTGATCTAAAAGTTCGCAGGGAAAAAGCAATTTGTTTCGAAGCTCGGACGAGAGTGATGATCACAAATAAATTCTCGCCTAATCCTAACCGTTTACTATGATTCTTAGTCAAGTCTTTCAATAGTCAAGTTTCGTTACATTCTTCATTGTTAAAAATGTATAACTTTATTCAATAATATCAAGAGCTCTATGCATGAATAACTTTCCTTCAAAAATATATTAGGAAAACATTGTATTAAAATTATGCAATCTGTATCAGCATGATGAATAAGAGAAAATTCCGTATCCAGTAATCTCTCTCTCTCTCTCTCTCTCTCTCTCTCTTGCTCTCTCTCTCTCTCTCTCTCTCTCTCTCTCTCTCTCTCTCTCTCTCTCTCTCTCTCTCTCTCTCGCTTTTAAACAAATCCCTTGCTTCTATAACTTCCAACCCTTCTGCTTCCTTGTCATTCAACCATTTTCTTGAGTTAAGCGCTTAGTCAGTTAACGTTAGGAATATCTATTTTAGAAATGATAAAGAAGAAACACAAGAGAAGGATAATATAAAGCGAGAATGGCAAATGAAGGAAGGATATCATTTTAACCTTAGCCAAGGGTGGATCCTTTAACCCACCTGAATATTCATTTCGTAAACCCTAAAACTTTAAAGAGCGTCACGAAATTCCACTTAACAACCATCTCGGTTTAATTGGCATCAGCATTACGAAGCAATAATTCATCTTTCAATCTCTTCCTATCAGTGGCGAAAACTGTTATCCTATTAATCCCCTGATGATTATAGATAGGGTGGGACATCAAAGACCGCGGGTTTGGATAGGCTAATGGCCGTCGATTAGACTGGCTTCATGAAGCGAATAGTTTAATATAAAGAAAATGATTCTCCCTTGAAGACGCTTGGCGAAGGTCATGCACGCGAGAAGCATATTCGGCTACAAACTCAGACTGAGGTCCACAAAGACGGGAGGGGCGGGGAAGCGGGGTGATTACAAAATTGGGGTATTCGCTAAAGAGCTCAACAGTCACGCAACTACCATTTATAATCTAAAACATAAAGTTTTGATTGCGAATTCTTGGTAAAGTGCTTGAATAACTTTGTACCAACGGTGATTTAAAGGATTTACATGTTGAGTTCTAACAAGAATCTACCAATTGGGATTTGAGTTAATTCGAGGGTCTCGTGATTCAAGTCACAAAGTATTTTTATTTATTTTAAGTAAATGGTTATTAGAAATACAAAAGATATGAATATAATGAAATAATTGACGTATTCAGAATGTATATGAGAATATAAATGGCCTTTCTTGTCTGCACAAATACTTATCCCTCTATGAATCAAAGTATTAGTTAGACCTTTTTGTAGTAGGACGACGACATATGAGCTAGACTTTTAGAAGCAAACGAGGAGAGTGGTCTTAAAGCTCCATTTATTCAAGATTCATTACAGGAAAGACATGTGAGTAAAATTAAACTGTAAAAATGTTGCAAAATATCGGGAACATTCTTATCAATAGATCTTTTAGCAAATGGAAAGATTTTGGATAAATTGTCAATACATTTCTATTTAAATGGGATGGTTTAGCAATAAATGATAATTATCGTATACAAATTATAAATTTCAGGATTAAGATAATTTTTGACACTGAGTACGAGAGATGCTTTATATCTGTATGTATATATATATATATATATATATATATATATATATATATATATATATATATATATATATATATATGTATATATATATATATATATATATATATATATATATATATATATATATATATATATATATATATATATATATATATATATATATATGTATATATATATATATATATATATATATATATATATATATATATATATATATATATATGCGTGTGTGTATTGTGTATGTATATATAAACATATATTTATATATAATTCAATTTATATATATATATATATATATATATATATATATATATATATATATATATATATATATATATATACATATATATATATATATATATATATATATATATATATATATATATATATATATATATATATATATATATATATATATATTCAAATAAGCCATATATATTTTGATATATTAATGTCTGGATTCTCTTAACGACCTCGGGATCAGAGCCCCAGGCGAAATCTCACAAAGACAAGAGCTTGGCTCCGGCCGGGAATCGAACCCTGGTCGGCAAGCTTATATAGACAGTGACTAACCCATTCGGCCACGAAGGAAGATAAAAGTCAATGACAATTCTACTATACTTGTACCTGTCGAATTCAGGTATTTTGTACTTAGAATTGAAATCAACCCATCTTCACCATCGTAGCTAATTGGTAGTTTGTTACTTGGCATTCAATTAATGATAAATTTTGCACATTTTTACGTGTTTTTCATATTCAAATAAGCCATATATATTTTGATATATTAATGTCTGGATTCTCTTAACGACCTCGGGATCAGAGCCCCAGGCGAAATCTCACAAAGACAAGAGCTTGGCTCCGGCCGGGAATCGAACCCTGGTCGGCAAGCTTATATAGACAGTGACTAACCCATTCGGCCACGAAGGAAGATAAAAGTCAATGACAATTCTACTATACTTATACCTGTCGAATTCAGGTATTTTGTACTTAGAATTGAAATCAACCCATCTTCACCATCGTAGCTAATTGGTAGTTTGTTACTTGGCATTCAATTAATGATAAATTTTGCACATTTTTACGTGTTTTTCATATTCAAATAAGCCATATATATTTTGATATATTAATGTCTGGATTCTCTTAACGACCTCGGGATCAGAGCCCCAGGCGAAATCTCACAAAGACAAGAGCTTGGCTCCGGCCGGGAATCGAACCCTGGTCGGCAAGCTTATATAGACAGTGACTAACCCATTCGGCCACGAAGGAAGATAAAAGTCAATGACAATTCTACTATACTTATACCTGTCGAATTCAGGTATTTTGTACTTAGAATTGAAATCAACCCATCTTCACCATCGTAGCTAATTGGTAGTTTGTTACTTGGCATTCAATTAATGATAAATTTTGCACATTTTTACGTGTTTTTCATATTCAAATAAGCCATATATATTTTGATATATTAATGTCTGGATTCTCTTAACGACCTCGGGATCAGAGCCCCAGGCGAAATCTCACAAAGACAAGAGCTTGGCTCCGGCCGGGAATCGAACCCTGGTCGGCAAGCTTATATAGACAGTGACTAACCCATTCGGCCACGAAGGAAGATAAAAGTCAATGACAATTCTACTATACTTATACCTGTCGAATTCAGGTATTTTGTACTTAGAATTGAAATCAACCCATCTTCACCATCGTAGCTAATTGGTAGTTTGTTACTTGGCATTCAATTAATGATAAATTTTGCACATTTTTACGTGTTTTTCATATTCAAATAAGCCATATATATTTTGATATATTAATGTCTGGATTCTCTTAACGACCTCGGGATCAGAGCCCCAGGCGAAATCTCACAAAGACAAGAGCTTGGCTCCGGCCGGGAATCGAACCCTGGTCGGCAAGCTTATATAGACAGTGACTAACCCATTCGGCCACGAAGGAAGATAAAAGTCAATGACAATTCTACTATACTTATACCTGTCGAATTCAGGTATTTTGTACTTAGAATTGAAATCAACCCATCTTCACCATCGTAGCTAATTGGTAGTTTGTTACTTGGCATTCAATTAATGATAAATTTTGCACATTTTTACGTGTTTTTCATATTCAAATAAGCCATATATATTTTGA
>NC_090736.1:35564790-35567290 GCF_036898095.1 Palaemon carinicauda
CACACTAAGAGAGGATCGTCTTCATGGTGCCCCACTAATGGAAAAGGAGAAGAAAAAAATATCGTGGGTACATGGAAGAGGCACTTACTGGTAACACATCAGTAGTAAAATGGAAGGTAGCTGCTGTGGCTTCAAAGTAAGAATGCTTCAAGTACAAAAAACAGGGCGATGGAGCAAACTTGAGAAAAAGCATATTGAGGTTGATACGCCCAATTCCATTCAGGTGTATAATTAACAGATGGGTGGTGTTGATATATTTGATCAACAAGTATCGGCCTATATAACTTGAATTCGTTCAAGAAAATGGTGGTGACAAATATTTGCTTGGAGCATCAATGCTCAAGTTGTCAATTCATGGATGGTTTATCGCAAACTGGGAAATATAATCCCATTGATAGACTTCATCTGGCATTTTGTAATTGCCATAATGAAGCAATATGGTGCTCCTCGTACATCTCCTAGCCCTAAGAGACTGTCTTCTGGAATTGCAATGGATTCTGTGCTGTACAATGGTGAGCAGCACTGGACCAAGAAAGGAGACCAGCGTCACTCAAGATGCCGCGAATGTTCTCGACGAGCAAAATACATTTGCAATATGTGTTCTGTACCTCTTCATCCAAAATGCATGTTGCCCTATCATAAAATACCTCAGTAGTGCATAATGAACAACAGACTGAAATCATTTGAAGCTATATAGGGATAACCTTCGTACAAGAAAAATAGAATAGTGTGGATATGCAACTCATGCAATATGTTCAAGTATTTTTTTTCTTTTATATTATGAATCAGTAAGAATTTTGAGTTTTTATTGTAACAAGCAAGATTAGTGATGATAATTATTAGAGATAATGAAGTTATGTTTGAAATACTTAGGTTTAATGTAAAATTATATTGTATGTCAAAAACAAAGATTTTGCGCATTCAAAGTGGCTAGTGGCAGTAAGATATGCTATATGATTGAATTTTTTATGTACTATAATTCAGATAGAATTTGCAGTTCTTTTCATAAAAGGCATGATTAGTAATGATAATTACAAAGTATGATAAAGGGATGCTTAAAATACTTATGTTTGTTAAAAAAAACTATATGTTATGTCTAGAATAGAAAGATTTTGTTCATTCAAGTGCCTAGTGGCAGCAAAAGCTGCCATCAAATAAATCATACTTAGGAAAGGAATTTTTTTATGGTGATGATTTTATGTTGATAGTAGACCAAAATAAAGTATTTTCTGTAAATATGGTGTTTTTAAAACAAATAGATAATTCTCGTCCTTAATGGGTTAATGATAAATTTTGCACATTTTTACGTGTTTTTCATATTCAAATAAGCCATATATATTTTGATATATTAATGTCTGGATTCTCTTAACGACCTCGGGATCAGAGCCCCAGGCGAAATCTCACAAAGACAAGAGCTTGGCTCCGGCCGGGAATCGAACCCTGGTCGGCAAGCTTATATAGACAGTGACTAACCCATTCGGCCACGAAGGAAGATAAAAGTCAATGACAATTCTACTATACTTATACCTGTCGAATACAGGTATTTTGTACTTAGAATTGAAATCAACCCATCTTCACCATCGTAGCTAATTGGTAGTTTGTTACTTGGCATTCAATTAATGATAAATTTTGCACATTTTTACGTGTTTTTCATATTCAAATAAGCCATATATATTTTGATATATTAATGTCTGGATTCTCTTAACGACCTCGGGATCAGAGCCCCAGGCGAAATCTCACAAAGACAAGAGCTTGGCTCCGGCCGGGAATCGAACCCTGGTCGGCAAGCTTATATAGACAGTGACTAACCCATTCGGCCACGAAGGAAGATAAAAGTCAATGACAATTCTACTATACTTATACCTGTCGAATTCAGGTATTTTGTACTTAGAATTGAAATCAACCCATCTTCACCATCGTAGCTAATTGGTAGTTTGTTACTTGGCATTCAATTAATGATAAATTTTGCACATTTTTACGTGTTTTTCATATTCAAATAAGCCATATATATTTTGATATATTAATGTCTGGATTCTCTTAACGACCTCGGGATCAGAGCCCCAGGCGAAATCTCACAAAGACAAGAGCTTGGCTCCGGCCGGGAATCGAAACCCTGGTCGGCAAGCTTATATAGACAGTGACTAACCCAATTCTAAGTACAAAATACCTGAATTCGACAGGTATAAGTATAGTAGAATTGTCATTGACTTTTATCTTCCTTCGTGGCCGAATGGGTTAGTCACTGTCTATATAAGCTTGCCGACCAGGGTTCGATTCCCGGCCGGAGCCAAGCTCTTGTCTTTGTGAGATTTCGCCTGGGGCTCTGATCCCGAGGTCGTTAAGAGAATCCAGACATTAATATATCAAAATATATATGGCTTATTTGAATATGAAAAACACGTAAAAATGTGCAAAATTTATCATTAATTGAATGCCAAGTAACAAACTACCAATTAGCTACGATGGTGAAGATGGGTTGATTTCAATTCTAAGTACAAAA
>NC_090736.1:35577290-35592290 GCF_036898095.1 Palaemon carinicauda
TGAGAGTTAATGTGGGTAAGAGTAAGGTTATGAGATGTACAAGAAGGGAAGATGGCGCGAGGTTGAATATCAGATTGAATGGAGAGTTACTTGAAGAGGTGGATCAGTTTAAGTACTTGGGGTATGTTGTTGCAGCAAACGGTGGAGTGGAAGCAGATGTACGTCAGAGAGTGAAGGATACAAAGTGTTGGGAGCAATTATGGGATTAGTAAAAAATAGAGGATTGGGCGTGAATATAAAGAGTTCTTTATGAGAAAGGGATTGTACCAATTGTAATGTAGGGATCGGAGTTGTGGGGAATGAAAGTGACGGAGAGACAGAAATTGAATGTGTTTGAGATGAAGTGTCTAAGGAGTATGGCTGGTGTATCTCGAGTAGATAGGATTAGGAACGAAGTAGTGAGGGTGAGAACGGGTGTAAGAAATGAGTTAGCAGCGAGAGTGGATATGAATGTGTTGAGGTGGTTTGGCCATGTTGAGAGAATGGAAAATGGCTGTCTGCTAAAAAAGGTGATGAATGCAAGAGTTGATGGGAGAAGTACAAGAGGAAGGCCAAGGTTTGTTTGGATGGATGGAGTGAAGGAAGCTCTGGGTGATAAGAGGATAGATGTGAGAGAGGCAAGAGAGCGTGCTAGAAATAGGAATGAATTGCGAGCGATTGTGACGCAGTTCTGGTAGGCTCTGCTGCTTCCTCTGGTGCCTTGGATGACCGCCGAGGTAGCAGCAGTAGGGAATTTAGCGTTATGAAGTGTCATCTGTGATGGAAAACGGGGGGAGTGTGGGCAGTGGCACCCTAGCAGTACCAGCTGAACTCGGTTGAGTCCCTTGTCAGGCTGGGAGGAACGTAGAGAGGAGAGGTCCCCTTTTTTGTTTCATTTGTTTGATGTCGGCTACCCCCCAAAATTGGGGGAAGTGACTTGGTATATGTCTGTATATATATCCAGACACGTTGATGTCTATCATATAGGGAAGGTTCGAAATTGTTCTCTCTCTCTCTCTCTCTCTCTCTCTCTCTCTCTCTCTCTCTCTCTCTCATATGGACACAAACGGCCAATTCCTCACTTCAAATCGTCTGCGTTATTGCTTTACAATTCACCCGCGATCTTCGTTAAGACCGAGAGATTTCCTCATTTGCTTGTTCGTTCAATCAATTTCCCGTCAGAGTCGATTACTGAATATCCTTCCAACATCCGGTGGACTATATGACATAGCTGTGTAATATTGCCTGGTTCTGTCTGTTCAATTGACAGGACAACTGCTTTGTCAGCCCAATTGACAACACCAACTGTTTTGTCAACCCTGTTTCGACTCCTTTCACGCTCAAAGGTCTGGCAATAGCCAAATGACAGCGGCTGTCACAGTTCTAGATTTTTGCTTTAATATTTTTTTAAAGATTTTAATTTCATTGAGTGATTTTTATATAATAATGTTGCATAATGTTTATTATTTGAATTTCAACTTTGCTTGAATGTATTAACACATGGTTTCCTTTTCTATTAGTGTGGACAATTATCTGCAAAAGGACAAAATTTCTTCAATCTTATTTTGAATCATTTTATATTTGACTAAATTATTCATATTTTGTTGATTATACAAAATTAAATTTCCATTGAATTATTATAACTATAACGTGCCAGACGGGTGTTCTCCCGGACTGGGGTTCGAGTTCCGCTCAAGTACGATAGTTTTTTGTAGTGTCTGCAACCTAACCTTCCTTGTGAGTTATGAATGTGGGGTTTGGGGGAGCTTATAAGGTCTACCTGCTGAGTAATCAGCAGCCATTGCCTGGCGTTCCCTGGTCCTAGCTTGGTTGAGAGGGGGCTTGAGCACTGATCATATGTACAATATATATGGTCAGTCTCTAGAGCATTCTCCTTATAGATAGGGCAATGTCATTGTCCTTGCCTCTGCCATTCATGAACGACCTTAAACCTTTAAACCGTTTCCGTATACTTACATAAACATCAGTAGGTAAAATTCTAGGTTAGGAATCCCATTAAATTTCAATCATCCAAGACGACGCAGTTGACATGATTTGTAGCAGCTCCTGATCACATAAAAGAAAAAAAAATCAATCTCTCTATCAGATCCCAATGGAATACCTTCAAAGTAAGCAGTATAGATGGCAATGAAATTCAAACGGAATGGCAAAATGTGTTTCATTGTTCTGACCACGACGTTTTAATCATATATTCATCATAGTATAATGACTGGTTGAATTTCATTTCCTAAATAATTCTGAATTGTAAGAACTTTGAAGGTAAGAATTAACGTACAATGGAGCAGCAAACACATTCATATATATATATATATATATATATATATATATATATATATATATATATATATATATATATATATATATATATATAGCCATATGTTCGAATTTCTGCTTGCCAGAAACTGTTATAATAAATGCATTTCCACTGAGTATACATTCCCAAAGTAGAATTCGATATCAAATGTCATTGTAGTTGATATTTACATTGATTAAAATCACGTGTTAGTTATATATATATATATATATATACACACACACACACACACACACACACATATATATATATATATATATATGGGTGTGTGTGTGTGAGTGTGTGTGCGCGCGCGCGTATGCAAAAACAACATCTACAACAACAACAAATGGAGCCGTTTCTAGTCCACTGAAGGACAAAGGCATCAGATATGTCCATTCCTGCCTGTTATTTGTTCAGTTTTCACCAGTGCGGTTTGGTGATGGTGGAAGACTTTTGTCTGATCGCTCACCTAGTATGGATGGCGATGAGAAGAACATGTTTGCTGATCATGGTGATACGCAAACTCTTCACCACGTCAAGGTACCCCCAATCAGAAAGGGTAATCATCCAATTATGTCCGATCAAATTACAGATTTACTCTTCATATATTTTACGGAAATAATAAAATGACTATGAAGAATTATGCTCATAGCCATTTCATTTGGATGTTGAATTTAATGATAGCAATATGTAATCATTGTTTGTGATCGGATTTTAGACCAACTGATTTTTTCCCTCTATATTTTCGAAATATATTTATGAAAAGTAATTATCTGGATAACTATTAATAGGATGCATTCATTAGTATTTGCTTACAGTGTTACGGGAAAATGGATTAAGAACTCTATAAATTAAATTTATTAGTAAAGTAGAGTGGTACTCAGTAGAGGGCAGACCTCCACCGAAGCAGTTTATTTCTCGACCTTTTGCTCCACCTTGACCTTGACATGTATTAATCAGCGTGGATTTTCATACATCTAAATATGAATCAAGTTTGAAATCTGTGTGACAACAATGTCCAAACTTATGGCTGATTACGTGAATTGGACATTTTGCTTGACCTTGACCTTTTTCTTGACCTTGACCTTCCTAAAAGTAATTATTTTCAGCTTTTTACATAACAGTTAATCCATGCAAATTTCATTACTATACGAAAAAATTGTGGCCAGGAAGCTGTTCACAAACAAACACACACACACATACACAAACAGGGGTGAAAACAAAACCCCCTTCTAATTCGTTGACGGAGGTCATAAGTTACAATATGATTGTAATTCTTTGACTGGAAGATTTTCAGTTATCTACTATTTTTATTATACTGATGGCTGTAATTACAATATAAATAATATATGTTTGATATTAAGATATCAACTCGCAAAATGTAATTCACTGCATAACTCGAGTAATATAATTAAAAGCTACGCTAAGATTGTAATTCCTTCGCTGAAGGATTTTCAGTTATTCAATATTTTCATTATAATGATATCTGTAAATACGACAGAAATATAACCTTAATATTGAAAAATATACTCACATAATGTAATTCACTGTATAACTCGTATAATGTAATCAAAAGCTACATAAAGGTACGATTCTAATTCCTTGTTTTGAGAATTTTCAGTTATCTAGTTTATTATATTATATTATATTATATAATACTATATTATATTATATCATATCATATTATATTATATTATATTGCTGTAAATACTAAGGAAATTTATGCTCAATAAAAAAAATTCAACTAGCAGAATGTAATTCAGGGTAGAACTAACATAATATAATTCCACTGAAAAACATTCCGACACAACATTCTACGGAAAGTGGTTAAAAAAGTTGAAATTAGTCGCAGCGTGAGATCTTTTGTAGTCAGAGTTCAAAGGACAGATAGATTATTGACTCCCCAATCTGACTAACCTTTAAACTTAGAACGAAATCTTATGTGGAGTTAAGTAGTAGGAAATATGCCACAGCTGCTCACTTTTTGAGGCCATTGTCAGGATTGCTCACTTTTTGAGGCTATTGTCAGGATTGCTCAGTCAGGATTGCTCACTTTTTGGGGCTAATGTCAGAATTGCTCACTCTTTCAGGAGGACTCAATCAGGATTACTCACTTTTTGAGGCTATTGTCAGGATTGCTAAGTCCGTTTGGGGATTTAAACGTAAGGTTTTGTTTACAAACAACCCCCCCAGTCAGGATTGCTCACTTTTTGAGGCCATTGTCAAGGATTGCTCACTTTTTGAGGCCATTGTCAGAATTGCTCACTTTTTGAGGTCATTGTCAGGATTGCTCACTTTTTGAGGCCATTGTCAGGATTGCTCAGTCCGTTTGGGGATTTAAACGTAAGGTTTTGTTTACAAACAACCCCCCCCTTTCCCCCCAAGCTACTACCAACCCACCCACCCCTCCCCCCCCCCCAACCCAGAGGGGGCGTTTTCTGTGTCTATGGTCACCGGCAGGCTTGGAGTTGTCTTTCTTGAATGACGCACCCTTCTTTCCCCCTCCCTCCCCCTCCCTATGGGGCCGTTTTCTGTGTTTGTGGTCACCGACAGGCATGGAGTTCTCTATCTGGAGGACCCATGCCCCTAGATAGTGACATTGTTCCTACCGAGAACGCAGTTTTTTTTTTTTTTTATTATAAGACATGCATTTGTATGCAGACGAGGCTCTCTTCCCCCCTGACCACAATCCTTTCAATTTAAGCCTATGGAAAAGTACCCATTTCTCTGTGCATTTTTTTTTTAATCCTAAGAGACACACACACACACTTGTGTGCCAACGTGAGGCAATGGAGTTCACACGCCTCCCCCACCGTTATCTCTCTCTCTCTCTCTCTCTCTCTCTCTCTCTCTCTCTCTCTGTCCATTTGCTTTAAGGCCTTTCGCTTGCATTAGCATATATGGGTAATAATCACTTACATTGACATATATGGGTAATAAAAAACATATAACAACTTAGTTTCTTTTATTATACGAAGCATACGTGCAAAATAACCTTTCGTGAATAAAGACATAGCATTTAGTGGGAAAAAATCTGACCCTATCATTTGCACGCAGCAAAATAACATTTCGTGAATAAAGACATAGCATTTAGTGGGAAAAAAATCTGACCCTAACATTTGCACGCAGCAAAATAACATTTCGTGAATAAAGACATAGCATTTAGTGGGAAAAAAATCTGACCCTAACATTTGCACGCAGCAAGATAACATTTCGTGAATAAAGACATAGCATTTAGTGGGAAAAAAATCTGACCCTAACATTTGCACGCAGCAAAATAACATTTCGTGAATAAAGACATAGCATTTAGTGGGAAAAAATCTGGGCCTAAAGACATTCATTTGAAACCCTAACATTTGCACGCTTAAAAGCGGTAGGAGAACATTTTCAATTACGTTTCTTCAGCACTTGGCATATCTTCATTGAAAATTCAGGTTTTGTATATTTCCAGATGTACATACACGGTCTTGAATTTAAATGGAGAAGATAGTATAATAACACTGTTACGTCATTTTTCTTTAAGTCGGTGGTGGATAAATGCTTCCTGATTTTCCTTAGGGCGGCGCAAACTTCATTTAGACTTACGCTATGCATAAAATATAGGCAGACGAATGCGCACAAAGCCGAATTGTAATTTTGCACTCGCATATTATTTATGAAACACTTCATGGAAGAATACCCTCGTAGAAAATCAGTAAAGTATACCGAATGATCTTTTGGCTGCATCCTCAATGGGTAAAAAAAATATATAATGTTTTCTACCGGACTTTTCTGTATTATAAATACAACCCAGTGCCCAATTTCGCGATACTGATGTGATGGCACAGTATTCACAATAAGTAAGATGGGTTTTGTCCTTATCAAGGGTATCTTGAAGTCGACCAACGAGGCCCTCCTCCCCCCTGACCACATTCCTTTCAATTTAAGCCTATGGAAAAGTACCCATCTCTCTGTGCATTTTTTTTTTTTTTTTTTTTTTTTTTTTTTTGAATAAGAAGCGAAATTTACGCCAAGATTTCAAGACTACATCACTATTGCGTTGTTTATACTGATAATAACAACAACTAGAGCATCAGTAACAATATTAAAATTTACGGTATTAATGATAACAATAACAATATATTTCATTTTATTCGATTGTAGTGCATGGTTTACTTTATTGATGAGAGAAAAAACAATAAACAATATACATTTACTTTATCCCTTTAAGAGATTGAAGAGTTTAATCTTTATTCCTCGGCAATACAGCTAATCATATTATTTATAATGTTCCGTTGCCGTATAATTTTACGAACTTTTGAATAGGAAATGAAAGATATGTGTATGTTTTATGCTGTCCCTATCACTAAAGACGTATGTTAAGGGATATTTGAAAATTAGTTCCACGTATGTCAACTCTTTACCAACTAATATCCTTCACAAACATACACAAGCGCGCGCGTGCACACACACACACACACACACACACACACACTTATCTATTCCTTACTTGTTACAAAATCCAGTATTGCAATCGTGTATGTTATTCCAAAATCAGAGTTTAAGCGAAGAGGAAGTTTCTCCAAAATCAGAGTGGATCTGACTTCTTTTTATATTGATGAAAATCGTTCAAGCAAAGAGGAATTATTTGGTAATCTCAGTCTTGTCAGGGGTATGAGGAGAGAGTCGAATATGGAAAGAATTGGTCATTCTTTTCTATACCTCTTCTCGTCTTCCCTTACTGAATTGGTGCAAGTTGTTGGGTTCTCCGAAAAATTGATTATGACTAGGATACTTCAGTTCGGTATTATGCCTAATTCAAATGGAATGGTAGATTGTCTCTTCGAAGTAGAAACCCGATTTTACTTTTTGAAGATTCAAATAAGCAATGTGTGAAAAAAAATGGATCATCAAACAGGCCGCTAAGTTAGATCAGATAGAAATTTAGCGGTCACCCCCTCTCTATCCATCATCACACATTACTTTAGTAATATTTCGGGATTAGTACTGGTTAAAACTGGGAAATAGGAGGGAATACAGTTAATGAATGTTCAGTTCAGTCGTGATATGGCTTTTTTTTTTCCTCTGTCCTTTTGTATCTGTTACCTCCTTGATCTTTCCCAATATTTGAGTACAAGAGATAGTGACCGAACGGGTGACTTATGTTTGATTTGTAGATAACACAGTGATTGTCGACTCGATAATGTGACATTCTTGCTTTAATACCATGGGTATACATTATACAGTAGACATTTCCATACCAAATTTCAGGTCATATGGTTTAAATACCAAGGCATAGGAGCGAAAAATTATATATTTTGTCAGAATGAGTAGCCGAAAATCACTTAAATTAAACATTTTGAAAGGATGTATAAAAAAAAGGTGATTTACATTCTGTACCCTCATAATTTCACTAAATGACCTGAAGTTTCATATGTGTATACCTTGGATACATGCAAAAAGGATGTAAATCACGTTTTTCTTATACATCCCTTCAAAATGTTTAATTTAAGTGATTTTCGGCTATTCATTCTGAAGAAATATATAATTTTTTGCTCCTATGCCTTAGTATTTAAACCATATGACCTGAAATTTGGTATGGAAATGTCTACTGTATAATGTATACCCATAGGACGTTATTCACATTTTTTGTATACGCTACTTCAGAATGTATAACGGGTCCTTCGTATAATCATTTATATCCCAGAATCATCTTCACCACTGACACGACCTTAAATTTCATTTCGGTAATGGATATTGATAAATAATAACAACATATGATATGTTGTAATTTCATATACTTTCATTGTATGTTATTTTAAATGCGAGTTTCCTGATAAAAATCTATCAAATGTTACGCTGTCATTGGTGCATACTTCATTGAGTCAACCATTAAAGAAGAGGTGGGTACTTGCTACCTCAAACTACGTATCAAAACCTCACGAGAAATTCAGTGTCTTGGGAAAAAAAAGAAAAAAAAGATACAAGTCCTAAAGCATGGTTATCATGATGTTAACACCAGGAGTATGGAAAAGTTGTTTAACACCTACTACTGAGGTGCCTGCGTGTGTGTATACTGTAGGCAACTTTGAATATTTGCTGAATATTTACTTGTTCCGTTGTATAGTATATGTGGAGTTTCGGTAAAGGATGAATATTAGTCATCTCCTTGGTATGTTTTTCTCTATGTTTCTCGTATCTTTCTTTTTCATGTTATCGATTATGAATTTACCTTATGTATGCCCCATAATGCTAACACGTATTTCTGCACTGTTCATGGTATGCTATTGTAATAGATTTCGCGTTTTTGCCAATATCCTTTTTTTCATTTAGGCCACGTTCTTGATTAATAGTGAGTATGGAATATGTATACCTGTTACACTGAGATAAAAGAGCGAACCCTTCATAGACACATTAGCAAACCCACCCCCACCCCCCAGTCCATAAAATGTTTACACGACCCCCACCAAAGGGGGAAAATAAAGTATAAGGAGTTTACTTTGAAATGACGGCGTGTAAAGAAGATTTTTTCATCCATATCTAATCATTCCTTCGTGCTGACTAACCCTTTCACATGCTTCCTTCAGTATTGTTGTAAGCAGACAAACTATGCATGTTTCTGTAGTATCAAAACTAAGTTTTCATTGGCCACCATTTTTAAAGCTGTATGCCATTTGAAAGTGGGTTTCCAAGTTTATTAAAAAGAATAGAAATGTGCCATTGATACTTCTGCGTGAATGTAAAATCTGGAACTTAGTCAATATCCTCTAAATGGAATGGTCTCTTCAGTAAAAAGGTGGAGTAAAAAAAGACCATGATATAAATTGAAGGAAGTATTTGAGTAGAAATTTCAGAATTTTCTCACTCCAAACAATTTCAGAATCGAGAAATGTGAGTAAAAAGAGTGGAATTGACGCTATAATTGTAAAATTCCTTGTAAAAAATTATCGGAGTATGAAAATGCCTCCCCCATAAACGCATCGGGCAAACAATAAGGATATAACACTCACAAATAAGTAAATGTATACAATGAAATACCTGTAGTAGTAAAAAACGAAAACTGAGAGTATAAAACGTTAGCAACTTCCATGGTGTAAAATAAACACGAACCTGAAAGAAAATACCGGTACGTACCATGTGATGATGTGGTGGTGCGGGTATGAAATTGTTCAAAGGTCGCGCACGCGCCCTCCCTCGTTGCTTAGAATTTCGCTCATTACCGCAAATGTCTCCCTAAACATTATCCGGCCTGTGATGCCAGGACTTATATCATAAAATTCAGTCTTCATTCTACTATACGGTAAACTAAAGCATAATAGCATGCATAACTCAGAATCATAATTATGATTAAGATCAGCTTTCATTGTTATTATATGGTAGGAGACTCAGTCATTTTATTTCTGGAGTGAGGTTGGTCACAAAATGCACTGAATTGTGAGCAGTGAGTAACAAATATTGTACGTGGCGAAAAATTCTGTGTCACCGCTTTGTTTCATATACTGTACACTTAGGAAGTATATCAGTAGTGGTGAGTTGCGTAGAACTAATGTTATAGTATAAGAGATATCCTTATATTATTTCAGAAATGGAATTCAATGAATATATGTAACGCATACAATGAAAATATGCAACGCATGCCGAGAGATTTATAGCGGAATGCAGTCTGTAAATGCGCTTGTTGCATTGAACTAATCTCACATTTCAGTTTACACAGATGTTTTTACAGTGAATAATTTACGCACAATGAAAAGTGGACCGGCCATCTACCAGTATCACGGGAGCGGTGACCCGTAAAATCTAACTCACCACCCTCCGAAAAATCCACCTCGAAAATTCTCCCTACAAAATTTCCGCTTAACTAAATTTCCACCCCACCAAATTTTCTCCCTTTAAATTTTCACTACACCAAAATTACACCCTTCGCCCAAGCAATACAGTTCAATGTTATGCTTTTTTTTTGCCCTGTTTATTTTATTGTGAGTTGTTACCTATATCTGCAATTAAAGATAATGATTTTAAAATGTTATCAAAGTACACAAATAAAAATTTACAATTCTTCCATTTTATAAGGTCACACTTCTTTTTTTCGATAGCAGCGTATTTTTTTCTTTTCTTTGCCGAGTATCTGCGCCTAATATATGTAACTTTTGCTTGTGTCATAGTTTCATTCTTGGGCAGGTCCCGCAAAATTTCCAATAATGAGTGTGAATCGGGGTAATAGAAGACTGAATAGCATCCGGAGTTTTTCACTTTGCCTCTCATGGCATTTATACCTATTTGGCTCTCAATTCCTCATTAGGTAAAGCAAGAGAAGGACTACTAACGGTAGCAAGTATAACCGGCTACCTTGAATTATAGTCATTGAGAAAACGGAGACGACAACCATTGTAGAATTTTTCACAACGTCGATGGGTTCTTTTTTTAACACATTGTCTTTATGCTTCTCGTTTATGTAATTTTCTTTGTCACTTCGTCTTCCTTTCAAGGAAGAAATGTACGAGAGGGACATGGTTGCAAAAAATAAATAGATAAATAAATAAACTTTCTAAGACAACGATAGAAAAGCAACTTGAATTTAGATGGAATGCAATTTTTAGTATATAGTTTTCATGTGATTAAAGCTTTGTTTACTTATTAGGTGGAGGAGAGGGGGGGTGAAAAGTGGTAGGGGATGAAAATAGTGGGGAGAAAGTTTCTTGGAGTCGTAATTTTGTCACGGACATGGGTCAGGATCTTGAAAGGTGAAGGAGCCGTAAACGAGACCAATGCATATATCCACTGATGGAGGGAAGACGAGAAGAGGTATAGAAAAGAATGACCAATTCTTTCCATATTCGACTCTCTCCTCATACCCCTGACAAGACTGAGATTACCAAATAATTCCTCTTTGCTTGAACGATTTTCATCAATATAAAAAGAAGTCAGATCCACTCTGATTTTGGAGAAACTTCCACTTCGCTTAAACTCTGATTTTGGAATAACATACACGATTGCAATACTGGATTTTGTAACAAGTAAGGAATAGATAAGTGTGTGTGTGTGTGTGTGTGTGTGTGTGTGTGTGTGCACGCGCGCGCTTGTGTATGTTTGTGAAGGATATTAGTTGGTAAAGAGTTGACATACGTGGAACTAATTTTCAAATATCCCTTAACATACGTCTTTAGTGATAGGGACAGCATAAAACATACACATATCTTTCATTTCCTATTCAAAAGTTCGTAAAATTATACGGCAACGGAACATTATAAATAATATGATTAGCTGTATTGCCGAGGAATAAAGATTAAACTCTTCAATTTCTTAAAGGGATAAAGTAAATGTATATTGTTTATTGTTTTTTTCTCTCATCAATAAAGTAAACCATGCACTACAATCGAATAAAATGAAATATATTGTTATTGTTATCATTAATACCGTAAATTTTAATATTGTTACTGATGCTCTAGTTGTTGTTATTATCAGTATAAACAACGCAATAGTGATGTAGTCTTGAAATCTTGGCGTAAATTTCGCTTCTTATTCAAAAAAAAAAAAAAAAAAAAAAAAATGCACAGAGAGATGGGTACTTTTCCATAGGCTTAAATTGAAAGGAATGTGGTCAGGGGGGAGGAGGGCCTCGTTGGTCGACTTCAAGATACCCTTGATAAGGACAAAACCCATCTTACTTATTGTGAATACTGTGCCATCACATCAGTATCGCGAAATTGGGCACTGGGTTGTATTTATAATACAGAAAAGTCCGGTAGAAAACATTATATATTTTTTTTACCCATTGAGGATGCAGCCAAAAGATCATTCGGTATACTTTACTGATTTTCTACGAGGGTATTCTTCCATGAAGTGTTTCATAAATAATATGCGAGTGCAAAATTACAATTCGGCTTTGTGCGCATTCGTCTGCCTATATTTTATGCATAGCGTAAGTCTAAATGAAGTTTGCGCCGCCCTAAGGAAAATCAGGAAGCATTTATCCACCACCGACTTAAAGAAAAATGACGTAACAGTGTTATTATACTATCTTCTCCATTTAAATTCAAGACCGTGTATGTACATCTGGAAATATACAAAACCTGAATTTTCAATGAAGATATGCCAAGTGCTGAAGAAACGTAATTGAAAATGTTCTCCTACCGCTTTTAAGCGTGCAAATGTTAGGGTTTCAAATGAATGTCTTTAGGCCCAGATTTTTTCCCACTAAATGCTATGTCTTTATTCACGAAATGTTATTTTGCTGCGTGCAAATGTTAGGGTCAGATTTTTTTCCCACTAAATGTTATGTCTTTATTCACGAAATGTTATTTTGCTGCGTGCAAATGTTAGGGTCAGATTTTTTTCCCACTAAATGCTATGTCTTTATTCACGAAATGTTATTTTGCTGTGTGCAAATGTTAGGGTCAGATTTTATTCCCACTAAATGCTATGTCTTTATCCACGAAATGTTATTTTGCTGCGTGCAAGTGTTAGGGTCAGATTTTTTTCCCACTAAATGCTATGTCTTTATTCACGAAATGTTATTTTGCTGCGTGCAAATGTTAGGGTCAGATTTTTTTCCCACTAAATGCTATGTCTTTATTCACGAAATGTTATTTTGCTGATTGCAAATGTTAGGGTCAGATTTTTTTCCCACTAAATGCTATGTCTTTATTCACGAAATATTATTTTGCTGCGTGCAAATGTTAGGGTCAGATTTTTTCCCACTAAACGCTATGTCTTTATTCACGAAATGTTATTTTGCTGCGTGCAAATGTTAGGGTCAGATTTTTTCCCACTAAACGCTATGTCTTTATTCACGAAATGTTATTTTGCTGCGTGCAAATGTTAGGGTCAGATTTTTTCCCACTAAATGCTATGTCTTTATTCACGAAATGTTATTTTGCACGTATGCTTCGTATAATAAAAGAAACTAAGTTGTAATATGTTTTTTATTACCCATATATGTCAATGTAAGTGATTATTACCCATATATGCTAATGCAAGCGAAAGGCCTTAAAGCAAATGGACAGAGAGAGAGAGAGAGAGAGAGAGAGAGAGAGAGAGAGAGAGAGAGAGAGAGAGAGAGATAACGGTGGGGGAGGCGTTTGAACTCCATTGCCTCACGTTGGCACACAAGTGTGTGTGTGTGTCTCTTAGGATTAAAAAAAAATGCACAGAGATATGCTAACTTTTCCATAGGCTTAAATTGAAAGGATTGTGGTCAGGGGGGATGAGAGCCTCGTCTGCATACAAATGCATGTCTTATAATAAAAAAAAAGAAAAAAACTGCTTTCTCGGTAGGAACAATGTCACTATCTAGGGGCATGGGTCCTCCAGATAGAGAACTCCATGCCTGTCGGTGACCACAAACACAGAAAACGCCCCCATAGGGAGGGGGAGGGAGGGGGAAAGAAGGGTGCGTCATTCAAGATAGACAACTCCAAGCCTGCCGGTGACCATAGATACAGAAAACTCCCCCTGTGGGTGGGCGGGTGGGGGGGGTGGGGGGGGGGGGGGGGGGTGGGGGGGGGTTTGGTAGTAGCTTGGGGGGAAAGGGGGGGGGGGGGTTGTTTGTAAACAAAACTTTACGTTTAAATCCCCAAACGGACTGAGCAATCCTGACAATGGTCTCAAAAAGTGAGCAATCCTGACAATGGCCTCAAAAAGTGAGCAATTCTGACAATGGCCTCAAAAAGTGAGCAATCCTTGACAATGGCCTCAAAAAGTGAGCAATCCTGACTGGGGGGGTTGTTTTTTAAACAAAACCTTACGTTTAAATCCCCAAACGGACTGAGCAATCCTGACAATAGCCTCAAAAAGTGAGTAATCCTGACTGAGTCCTCCTGAAAGAGTGAGCAATTCTGACATTAGCCCCAAAAAGTGAGCAATCCTGACTGAGCAATCCTGACAATAGCCCCAAAAAGTGAGCAATCCTGACAATGGCCTCAAAAAGTGAGCAGCTGAGGCATATTTCCTACTACTGGGTTGGTAAAAAAAAAAAAAAAAAAAAAATATTCAATAACAGCGTGTAAATGATTCGGTCGGCTAATTAACACCTTTTTTTTCTTTTTTTTTACAAAGTTTGTCGTTTGATCAAGGTCTATAAAACCGTTACTGCTGTTATCACAAAACTGTTTGAATTATTTTTTTCCTGTTGGAGCCCTTGGGCTTATAGCATCTTGATTTTCCAAATAGGGTTATAGCTTCGCTAGTGATAATAATAATAATAATAATGATAATAATAATAATAATAAAAATAATAATAATAATAATAATAATAATAATAATAATAATAATAATAATAATAATGACAGGCCATCAAAGACAAGGAATAGATGAATCGTATGTTAGAACCCTTGAAGATATCTATATGGGAAATACAGTG
This sequence comes from Palaemon carinicauda, assembly GCF_036898095.1. NCBI lineage: Eukaryota > Metazoa > Arthropoda > Malacostraca > Decapoda > Palaemonidae > Palaemon > Palaemon carinicauda. The sequence continues at coordinate 35,591,924 of NC_090736.1, forward strand.
AACCTAAACCTACATAAAGATAGTGATAAACTCTGATTGAGAAAGGAATTAAACAGGGAGACCTTATTCCTCTTGAATTATTCACAGCATATCTAAAAGACGTTTTTAAGAATTGAGATTGGGAAAATGTAGGAATTAACATTTATTACTTATATAAAGATTATTTAAATCCAAGGATAGAAAGAGAAAAACTAATTTTAAGAAAGAATATAAACACTTCTTTAATAAGAGAAAAATATGAGATTAGTTTAACAATAAAAACTAGGTACTCCCAGCTACATGATGAAATGGAAGCAGGTAAGGAGGAAATGAACAGTAATTCAACTAAATTTATATTTGGATCAGCATAAGAGATAGGTGGAAAAGT
>NC_090736.1:35599790-35614790 GCF_036898095.1 Palaemon carinicauda
GCAGAGCATGGAAAGTGTTTCAGTATTGATAGGGAAGTCAAAAGAAAAGCCCAGAATGACTGGATAGAACATTTAGACGGGCAAGTAAATGGGGCTGACAAAACTATGAATCCAAGTAATGGCTCTGGTGTAAGAATTGCTCATAGAATTATTAACAAAATTTCTACTGGGGCAAAGAGGAAGCACATACCCATCAAAAAGAGAGAAGGATCTGTTATAACAACAGAAGATGAAGAAAGGCATCGTTGGATGGATCATTTTAGTGAAGTCATGAATGGGAGATATTAAAGGAATAATTTGATTGATATACGTGAAGCTGAAGAAAACTGTGATGTGTCCATGATTGAATTCAGTGTGTCTGAAGTCGAAGCTATCATTAAAAAAAAAAATAAAAAAAAAATAAGAGATGGAAAGCCCCTGGATAAGATGGAATAACTGCCGAGATGATATTGGCTTTGGCTTAAAATGAAGAGATTCACAGATTATTTTGTAGAATGTGACGTGAGGTGGCAAAACCGAATAAAAAAAAAAGAAAAAAAAAAGAGCGATCTGACTGATTGCAATGATTACAGAGGCATCACACTTACGTCAGTTGTCATGAAAAAATGTAGTACGCACATTTACATCTCCGTGAATGATAAAGACGACTCTGCTGAATCTAAACCGAATCCTTGATAGTGTTAGAGAATGGTTAACAATTAAACAACTAAAATTAAATGAAAACAAAACTGAATTTATGGTGGTGGGAAAGAGAAACAGTGAGCAGCTTGGGTGATATTCAAATATACATGAATAATGACTCAGTGTCAATATCTAGTAAAGTTCGTGACCTAGACGTATTTCTTGATTGCAACTTGTCTCTCAATGCCCAAATAAATAGATAGGTGTAGTATATATATATATATATATATATATATATATATATATATATATATATATATATATATATATATATATATATATATACACACACACATATATATATATATTTATATATATATATATATATATATATATATATATATATATATATATATATATATATATATATATATATTAACACAATTTGGGTTACCCTAGCAGAATTATATCAGAGCTTTTTCTAATGGCAATTATTTGAATAAATTTAGGTTCTTTGTCTAACAATTGCTTTTTAACAAACCCCACGTCACTCTCTTGTAGCTCGTAAAATATTCATATTCCTATATGTAGCTCATCTGCTCATCATCTCAGCATATGTGGAATAATTTTACAATGAAACGTATAGTTTAGTTAATACCCCATAATATGATGATACACTCAGAATGTTGGGAAAGTTCAATTCCAAAAGTCTTAATTAAAATCATTAAAACGTTAATACATCCGCAGTTTGTTCTTTATACACAATAACTGTCATGCCATGGTATTTACGTCAGGGCAGAATTACCACTATCTGAGGAGGGCCTATATTTGCAGGTGTTTGCGAGTGATGTGATCCAGCAGACCGGTTATGGAAAGCAAACCAACTAGTCCTAGCCGTTGTCTGCAAGGTCTTTTGGTCACCAGCAGTGGTTCTTAGCCTGGAGGTACTCCACCTGGATGCGTGAGTAACTTCGAGAGGGCGAGTGAGTCCCGGATTAATTAATAGTAGACATTTATCTTTATTATAAAAGTAAATCTGTTGACACACAACGCTCCTAACTCTGTATTCCATTTATCCAAGGAGACTTTCGATGTGCAATATCTGGCATTCAAGATTTGGTAAGCAGTGCCAAGTATTTCAGTTACTCATTAAGAAAATAACCTCACTAAATATACACAGTTATAATAAGGTTTGTACAGAATTCATGCACAATAAAAGCTATCAGGTATATATTTTTTTTTTAATTAAAACTGGTTAAGAAGTTTATCCGTTCGACTACACATGCAAAGGAGTGATGGAGAGGGGGATAAACCACAAAAGGAGGTGTGGTAATAAAAAGGTTAAGAATCACTGGTCGACAATAGTCAGTCCCCCACTCCTACGCCTAGCAGACTTTTGAAGAAAAAACATACTTTTGACAATATAGCATTTTTACCTAGAATGTTAACGATTTAATTTTTCTACACATGAGAGAGAGAGAGAGAGAGAGAGAGAGAGAGAGAGAGAGAGAGAGAGAGAGAGAGAGAGAGAGAGAGAGAGAGAGTATAGGCGTTACAAGAGCCATTCTCAACCTCTCCATTTAGGCGGGAAATTTAGACTCCTGAGAACACTTTGTCTATCAGTGATCAGGAGTAAATGTTTATTATAAATGATGTCCGCAAAATCTTATGGTGATATATCCGTAAGGCTCGTCTTTATCACTAAAAAGCTTGTTCAATTTACATAAAATTACTCTAGTCCCAAAGAAAATAGAAACAAAACAATTGTTACAAAATTTGTAGGTAACACAATATATGGAAGAAATATAATGAAATTGAATTTAAAAAGTTCACGGTTAGTCCTAAAAGATGATTTGTATAGAACGATTAAAGAGTTCCATAGAAACTATTAACACTTCACAAACTGAAAAAAAGTAATGATCAGTTACTTTTTTTTTATTTGCGTAAAGTAAAAATAAACTATAAAAAAAACGTTCAGTTTTAGGATTGTGAAACTGACAAAACAAAATAGAATATTTGTAAATTAAACACACACACACACACACACACACACACACACATATATATATATATATATATATATATATATATATATATATATATATATATATATATATATATATATATATATATATATATATATATATATCTGTTTCATGTTTAAGGTAAATATTTCAATCTAAGTACAGCAACAAAATCCAGGATATAATAACTTTGTTTCCGTAGGTAAATTTGTAGAGCGAGTTCTAACGTCATTTAAAGATGATAGATAAAACTACAAGTTGAATTTATTTATATACTGAACACACCCAGATATAATAGATGTGATTTTACAGCGTGGAGCTTAGTCAAAGTGCATTATGGCTTCAATACCATCACCACCTCCCAGCCAACACAAACAAGAATGGTAAATGGGTGACGGTTATATTTTGATTTAACTTTCTTCAAAATATTAATATACTGTCGTGTTCATGAACATTTTGTGTAATCATTGTAAAGTTGCTTCCGAAATACACACCAGTAAAAAGTGGAAAAAACACATTAAAACTTATATTTTAATTTATATTCACCGCAATATCTTTAATTTGTTTTATCCTATCGATTTTTATTGTGTTATGGTTGAAACATCATGTCTTATGCCAATAGTGTTTAAAACGTGAGTTTATTAATGAAGTACGAATATTTACTGTACACACAACTGGGTTTTAATTGGCAGAATTGAAAATTAATAAAATGGGTTTATTAATTATGGATAATCATATGGGCAGGTACAAGGTCCTGGGAGGTCATTCAGTGCCCAGATGCCACTAGAGAAAATCTCCCAGCTGCCCGAAGGAGTAAAAGTTAAGAGATTGGACAAGATGATAGAAAGGAAGATTAAGAGAAATATCTAAACCAAATGCAAATTTAGGCCGAAAGAACGCTACCAAGATCTTTACGTTACACCAGGATTAATCGAGTCCTACGCGTGAGGTTGATTGACAGCACCACACTCCTCACAATGCTCCTTATAATATCGATACTACCCGCTATGCGAGGCGAATAATATTGACAGACGCTTGCCTATGATACTGTCTATATTCCTTCACCAATCTATCAGAAGCAATGTTTTTGTTTTGTATATAGCTTAATACTGGAGCTTAAAAACAATTTTGGTAGAATTCTTGACAAAATATCATGAATATAAAGTAGATTTTTCCACGCGTCTAAACCCTTTAATGTCATCAATCGATTCAAGATGCATGTTTGGACATGATGTGTCTTGGCGGGAAAACTGCATGATGGAAAATAGTCAGTCATATATTGAAAATTAGTCTTTTATTTCTGCATAATATCATGCAATGGCATACATTGCATTTTGATTTAATAAAATTCAGGTCTTGAAAAGAACAGGTTCTTTTTTTTTTTTTCTTTTTTTACATAAAGTGTTTAAAGGGATGTGTTCGCTCTCAAGCCGAGCAGTAATAGGCCTAGGCCTTTACCTTTCCTGGGACACAATTTTTACTTACTCATATACAAAAGCAATTTCTATCAATATGAAATAGTTCAATCATCATGGAAAATGGCTCAATGAGCAAGTGAGAAAAGAAGACAGAATAAAACATTTCTAAATATCAATATTAGCCTAACACTCGGCCTACGATCTTTTACTTTGAACCCAGTGTTATCAGCATTAACATTATTAACATTATTCTCACATTTGCTGATTGTAATCATTATCGTTCTAATTACAAACATTATATTTTATGACACAAACATAATCGATTAATTCTAAATAACGAAGCCTCTACCTTAAGTTTTCCGTTTCTCGGATATGAATGGATAAACCGACTTGATTCACAGGACAACTATTGCATTACAAATTGCTTACCTTCAAGACTTATCCTTCAGGATTCTGCTTGTAGCTGGAAAAACGTGTCACCAACGTTGTGGCCTCGATCATCAATATTACAGTACAAGACTTCCTTCCATGTCAACGCTAGAAAGAAACAGCCATGAGAACACTAAGCTTTCGATAACACATTTGATGCCATTCTCTCCCATTTGTTTTTGAGAGTCAACATTCATGTTTATCCGTAACTGTTTTAAAATCCCACTGTAGTTTCACATTTCATTCTTTCTCATCAAACCATCTTCAGATCAATATTATCCTTTGTTTTCTATTCCTCGTTTGCTGCTAACAGACAACAAAATTATATGTTTAACGACTTGTTCAGTAGGAGATACGTCATGGCTTGTCCTGCCCTCCCCACTGCTGGATGGGGTCTGGGAGGGGAGAGGCTTAATAGTCCAGCCGTTTTCGGTAAAAAATATGGAGGAATCATTCACATTCGGTTAAAAGCACCAAATTTTGCACAAAGTTAGCTTTTGATGTACCTTTTGAAATGTGATAGAGACCCATTTGATATCTTTCCAATATGGCCACTTTTTTCAAGATGGCCGCCAAAATTCAGGAAAATGCTGCTATTCGAACTATTTTCATCGTATAGTTACAATTTTGGAGTCTTTACCTATATTTTCAAATATGTTCCAAACAATAAGAATAGAAATAAGTACAGGAGAACAATATTTTACCAGCAAATGCCCATTTAAACTCTGAAATAAGTCAAACATACTGAAAAATTGCTCTAAATGTTGTTGTTATCTGTCTCAATTCTTACAATTCTACAGTGGCAACCATTTTGTTTGTTATACATTCATTTTGCAGGTGGTTGAAACATGTGAAAGAAGAGATTGAAGCGGAGTCATCAACAGACCTAAAGACATCCTGGGCTGCATACCATGCTGATCAGGCCCACACAGAATAGCCTGCTCCTTCCGACATCAGCTCATCGCTCCCACTGTTCTATGAGGAGGCTAAGTCAAGTGCCATGATTGCCCATACTATGAAAGTTATGAAGAATGCAGTAGATTTTCTGAATCCTGTTCACATCCCTGTAGTTGCCTGTGATCAGCCACTGTATGCAATTGCCAAACAACTCCAATGGTAATATCCCAACATTCACGGAGAGAATCAAGTTGTAGTGATGTTTGGTGGCTTTACACATTATGCTGGCCTTTCTCAAAGTTCTTGGAGACTGGCTGGAAGGAACTGGATGGACCAACACTCTTGTGCAGGCAGAGATAGCTTCCTGAAGGCTGCACATATAATGAGAACGAGGCTTGCCCACCAGGTGACCGCAGGGAGCTTGTACATTCTCATGGATAGAGCCTACAAGCGTCACCAAACAGAAGACCACACCACAGATCCTCTAAGCTTTGAGCAATGGAGAGTGAAAATGGAAAATGCAGGACCTATGTTTAACTTCTGGTCCCTCACACTTGACCTAGAACTAGCTTTGATGGATTTCCTCCAATCATTGCGACAAGGCAACTTCAATCTGTACAAGGCTACACTCACAAAGCTGGCCCTATGGTTCTTTGCTCTTGACCATCCAAATTATGCTCGTTGGGTTGCAGTGCATATTAGAGACATGGCTTCCCTAGATTTGATGCATCCTGAGGTTGCTGCTGAATTCTCAGAGGGAAAGTTTGTTGTTCACAAAACACAACACTCATTTTCCGGCATCCCATTAGACCAAGCTCACGAACAGAACAACAAACAGATTAAAGGAGATGGCGGTGCTGTGGGCATAACTGAAAAGATGGATGGTGGCTGGGCCAGAAGTGTCAAGAGTTGTGAATGAGTTTAAAACTGTGGTGGAAGGACTCCGGGGACAGGCGGAAAAGCATTCAGACCAAAGACAAAGTCAAATCCTTGTGTGATACATTAGAAGATATGGGAAATCCATTCATGGAAGATTCATCTGATCGTCTTGTATTAGGCACCCAGGATGTTGTAGACAAAGAGGTTATAGAAACCGTAAGGCATATCGAAAGGATGGGAAATGAGCAATATAGTGATTTTGTGAAGGAACGGCTAGAATACAGAACCAAAAGTCTGACAGACCCTATCAAAAGGAACAAATTTCCTCTATTCAGCAGTCAGCCTACCTGCAAAGTGTCAAAGGAGAAGCAACAAATTGCATCATTGAAACAAGACTGTTCTCTTTTCTCTAAACTGTATGTGTCTTGCCAAGTGAGAGATGGGGATATTGATGAGTTTTTCTGCCATGAGAATCAATCCAGTCCACCATCATTGTCACAGGGTGGATTACTTCAACATGGGACCAAAGCTGATCTCCCATTCCTTATACAGCATAGTACCATAATCAAGGACAAGCCTGATACTGATGCAGTTCTTCTACAGTAGATGGGGCTGCCATTGTTAATATGCTTAACCCAGGTGGATCAAGAACATTTCAAGAGTATGCTGACCAGTTATTTGTACCACATGTAAAGCGTCAACTGGAGTCAGCAAGAAGAGTTTATATTATCTTTGATCAGTACTTCCAAGACAGTCTGAAGGCGACTGCTAGGAGTCTCAGAGGAGAGGGGGACCGCAGAAAAGTAAAGGCTAACACTCCTGTTCCTGGCAACTGGAAGGCTTTCTTGCGGTGTGATGCAAACAAAGCCGAGTTCTTCAGTTTTCTAGCGGATCAATGTACTACTGTCAGCTGTCCAGAGGGCAAGCAAATTATGTCCACAAAAGGAGAATTGGTCCTTTGCAACCCCCAGAGGAACAGTATTGATCAAATATCTCTGTGCTCCCATGAGGAAGCAGACACAAGGCTTCTTCTCCATGCAAAAGATGCTGTTTAACATGGTTGTGAGAGGATCATGATCAGAACTGTGGACACTGATGTAGTAGTGTTAGCTATAGCATTGTGTCTTCCAATTCATACAAGTGAACTGTGGATCAGCTTTGGGGTTGGGGACAACTTCAAATATATCCCTGTACACACCATAGCTGGTTCTCTGGGTCCAAAGTGTCGAGCTCTGCCTATGTTTCATGCCTTCAGCGAGTGTGACAACACATCCTCCTATGCTGGTAAAGGAAGAAATCTTCTTGGGAGACGTGGCAAATATGTGAAAGTGTAACCGAGGTGTTTGCAGACCTTGGGAATGTACCAACACTGGAGAGAATTTACCAGAACATGGCAAACCTTGAGTGATTTGTTGTTCTGCTTTGTGACATCTGCCACATCAGCTTATGAAGCGAGAAAAGATCTCTTCACCAGGAAGGGCAGGTCTATTGATCTCATACCACCAATTTCTGCTGCTCTCTACCAGCATGTCATATGAGCATCTTATCAAGCGGGTCATGTTTGGAGCCAGTCACTTCTCCCCAATCCCGTGTTACCTTCATCTGTTGAATGGGGTTGGATGAAAGGACCTGGGAATGCATGGGAACCTTATTGGTCAGATCTGCCTCAAGCATCAGTTTCCTGTATGGAATTCCTGAAATTTGGATGTGTCAAAGGCAGCAGAGGAATATGCAAGTGTGTGAAAGCACAACTAGCATGTACAGCTCTGTGCAAATGCCGGGGGGGGGGCTGTGTGTGATTAGACTGTGTACTTACATTAGTAATTTCAGGACTGTACTAGCAATTGATGGTTACAAGGATATGACCTATTTTGGGATTAAGTTAATACAAAACTCTTCATATTGAGTTAATAGAACACTGTACTTATGTATGACATTCAAATACATTCTTTACTTTGCATTAAATTACAGAATAAATATGATTACAGCCGGTTTAATATTTTTGTAGGGAATTTCTGTAACAAAAAGGCCATTTGCTCCTTAAATATTTGTCTTATGTGCCCACATTTGCTTTTAATGTTTAGAACATCCTTGAAAATATAGGTTTAGACTCCAAAACTGCGACTATACGATAAAATCTTTCAAATAGCAGCATTTTCCAGATTTTTGGCGGCCATCTTGAAAAAAGCGGCCATATTGAAAAGATATCAAATGGGTCTCTATCACATTTCAATAGGTACATCTCAAGCTAACTTTGTGCAATATTTGGTGCTTTTAACCAAATTTGAACGATTTTTACTGAAAACGGCTGGACTATAAGTGACGATTAAGTACTCTGTAAAAGTCTAACTGATTAGTTTTGACGGAAAAGGCCTTTTTGATTTCACGTTGATAATAATGTAAATTAGCACGGATAGTATCTATGTATTTTACATGAAGGGGGCTTAATTTATCCGATTATTACACTACTGCTAGAGAGTTATGGGGTCCTTTGACTTGCCAGACAGTACTTTATTGGTTCCTTCTCTCTGGTTACGGTTCACTTTCTTTGCCTACACATACAGCGAATAGTCTGGCCTATTCTTTACAGATTCTCCTCTGTCCTCATACACCTGACAGCACTGAGATTACCAAACAATTTTTCTTCACCCGAGGGGTTAACTACTGCACGGTAATTGTTTAGTGGCTACTTCCCTCATGGTAAGAGTAGAAGAGACTCTCAAGTTATTGTAAGCATCTCTTCTAGGAGGACACTACAAAATCAAACCATTGTTCTCTAGTCATGGATAGTGCCATAGCCTCTGCACCATGGTCTTCCACTGTCTTTGTTGTTTCAGATTGCCTGTCCTTTACGGCCAGGCACGGGCTATTGCACACTTGCAGCCCGTAGGCCACTGCCTTGGGTTAGAGGTGTCTTGCTTAAGGGTATACTCGGGCACACTATTCTATCTCATTTTTCTGCTTCTAGTCTTTTTTGAAAGTTTGTATAGGTTATATAGAAAATATTTATTTTAATGTTATTCCTGTTCTTAAAATATTTTATTTTTTCTTGTTTCCTTTCCTCACTGGGCTATTTTCCCTGTTGCTATCCATGGTATTATAGCATCCTGCTTTTCCAGCTAGAGTAGCAGAGTAGCAAGTAATAATAATAATAATAATAATAATAATAATAATAATAATAATAATAATAAACCATTCTTGAAATGCTGGAGTACATCTCAATAATTGAACTTCCTTTGTTTCCCTGTCTGATCTAATCAATAATTTTTGTGTTTCAATGTTTGTTTATTCTTTTCTCTTTTCATTCTTTGACCTAAAGGACTTGTGAATCAAATCAAAGCGTTTTATTGTCTTTTTTTTCACAATCATTAGAAACGAGACGGTCTCTCTATAGAGGATTATTGCTGAAACAAATGGAGTTATTGCTGTATTTCATAACGCTGATCCTCACCAGAATATTTTGATAAATTGAAGTTTATTTTTGCTATAGTGCGTTCGTAATAGGAAGTCGGTTTCATCGAGGTGTGGTAGATTCTAAAACTTCCTTAAGTGTGGTTCTGCCAGTTTGCCCGTTATTATTATTATTATTATTATTATTATTATTATTACTTGCCAGGCTACAGCCCTAGCTGGAAAAGCTGGATGCTATAAGCCTAATGTGCTCCAACAGGGAAAATAGCCCAGTGAGGAAAGGATAAAGGGAAAAATAAAATATTTTAAGAAGAGTAACAACATGAAAATAATATATCTCTTATATAAACTTTAACAAAACAAGAGAAAGAGAGATTAGATAGAATAGTGTACTGAGTGTAAAACTAAGCAAGAGAACTCTAACCCAAGACTACACAAGACAAGAGAACAATGGTTAAGTATCAGTTACCGGCTACCTACTAGCTAGGAGGTTGTTTTGGCATTCAAAATGTATAGAGGGAAGTTTCCATATTGGCCTCACCATGAACAGAATTTGTGAACTGAATAGATTATAATCATACCTGTTATTTCTGACCGTGAAGGGGTGAGAGAGAGTTGTCATTCCCTTGTGAGAGGGGGTATTATTATTATTATTATTATTATTATTATTATTGCTAAATAATGTATGGGGATGATATCAAAATTGGACATATTTCCGTTCGTGTGAGTTTTTTATTTGCCAAATGAACATAAATGGTAGAATTAACTGACTGGACTACCAAAAGAATTATAGGTAAATGTTTAATTTGAAAGAGAGAGAGAGAGAGAGAGAGAGAGAGAGAGAGAGAGAGAGAGAGAGAGAGAGAGAGAGAGAGAGAGAGAGAGAGAGAGAGAGATGGGAATGGCATGTTGAATTTGTATGCGAAGCATCCCCCCCCCCCAAAAAAAAAAGAATCAACATCTTTCCCCGTTTTATAAAATTTAGTTCATAATTATTACATATACTAACACACTCGAAATATATTTTGATGTATTTTGCAATGCATATAATCATGTATCTTTAGTAAGCACTATACTTGTTTCAATGTCACTAAAGCATTATCATCTTCATATATTTATGCCTCCTTCAAATATGAAATTTTAGTAAATATTTCAGGTTTAAATTCCTTACATTACATAGACCTATACGCGTCAATAATCACTATACTAGTTCACGATAATTAAATTTTCCTTTTCCTCGTGTAATTATTAGTCATCCACTGTAACAATTTTGTGAACATATTTAGTTTTTTTGGCATACCTTATAGTGCATAGACCTATGTATCTTTATTTGGGCTTTTGCTGGTCCGCGATCATTACAGCCTTCTCTTTATTCAAGTAGGTTGAACAGGCTGACATAAGTCTCGTTTTATAGTTTATTTATGAAGATACATTTTAATGTTCCTGTTCTAAAAATATGTCATTTTATTATTGCTCATTACTTCTCTGGTAATTTATTTATTTCCTTTCCTCACTGGGCTACTTTTCTCTGTTGGAGCCCTTGGTCATATACCCTCCTGCTTTACCGATTAGGGTTGTAGCTTAGATAATAATAATAATAATAATAATAATAATAATAATAATAATAATAATAATGGACGTATAGGTATGACTCCTTTATTAATACATCAACTTTGTGCTCTTGTTTTGGTTCCCTTCATGAATATCATAGGTATTCAATCCCTGCACGATCAATAATTTGCATTTCAGTTTTCCTTGTTACCCATTTACTGCCTAAGCATAAAATCTTGCTTTATTTTCTAATATATGTCTTCGAGAGTACGTTATTCTTTTACTTTTTTTATCCATCCCACCCTTGCATAGTTCCAGAGCTGCTTTGGTGTTTCATTTCATTTCACTTTATCAAGAAAATCGAATATGCTCTTTTTCCTTCTCATCTAAATGAGTCAACAATCTACTTGACCTAACTGCATAACATTCTCGGATTAATTTGCGTTGTACTCCCTTCATCCTAATAAGGATTTTTTGCATATTCTTTTTTTTTATTATTATTAATAGTCACTCTCATCTAAGAAAAAAAAATCCAATTTCATAAAAGCCGCCAATTATTTTTTGAAACTTCCTCTCGCATTTCAAAAGCCATTTCTATCCTTAATTTGCTTATAATTCTTATTTTTCCTTGTATTTTTTTTTTTTTACTTTCTATAGCTATGTAATCTTAGCAAATAAACTTTGTAAAATATTTCACCATTAATTTCACAATTGCTGCCAGCTAGTTTCTATCCGGACTATATAGTTTTCGTAAATATTAGCAACCCCCTCCCCCCCAAAAAGAAAAAAAACCCTTAGAGATAAGAGAGTTTAGATGAAAACATAATTATCTTTCCTGGATATATTTCTAAGGGTATTGCAGATATTGGTTATGTATGGTGATGATACCTTACTTGGTGAGAGGGTTTGTGTATCGCCATTATTGGCAAAGCTAGCTGTACTAGTCATGGTTACCCATACTAAGTTGGTTTGGTGTGAGTGATCCAACGAAAATCTCCCAACATCACCATTCCTCACTGGCCAGCGTGGTGATAAAAACTGGCAAAACCCCAGACGTAAATTGACATGTCTAAGGCCTTTGCCCTACAGTGGACTAGAAACAGCTGCATTTGTTGTTATTGTTGTTGTATTTTTTTTTAAGTTTTCAGGTAAGAATACAGCACATATTCTGCTGATACAGTTCTGAAAGGCAATTTACCTGATGATTGATTATTAATGCATAGTAAACAAGCCATGGATGTAAGATACATGTTACAAAGAGTTAAAACTGGAGAATTGAAGTCGGGTTTTCTTATTTTTAAGGGATTCCAAGTTCATCCCAAAATCTGATTGTCTAGAGAGAAAAGTCGGAACATTGGAGAAAAAGAAACAAAACGAGAAAGTCGGATAAAATCTGAAAGCTATTTTCAGCAATGAGTCCTTTCAAGAGATGTCAAAGAAGAGTCTTACTTGGGAATACGCACCGTGAAAAAGAAGAAGAAGAAGAAGAAAATGGAATACAATGATAACCAAAAGAAAGAAAAAAAAGCCTAACGTCTCCCTAACTTCTTTGTCGTGAAGTAAAGATGATGTTTCTTTTCCGGCACATTATTTTCAGGAGGATTGTTACCGTCAGATTTATTTTGCTCGTTAAATAATAACGATACTCACATCATCTAATTTTCTAGTTGAAATTATTTCTGAAAGGTAAATAGAATGCCGCTATTATATTCAGGGTAAACCTGTTTATGAACCTTAAAAAAACAAAAAAAAAAAAAAAAATTCTCTGGAATTATAATTGAAAAATATTTCAGATGGTTCTGAGAAAAGAAAATGTTCCCTCATATTAGTAAATTATATCGTTAGATATATCAAATTGCTCACTCGTTCTGCAAGACTAGGGTTCTAGAGCTGATCAAGCTTGATAGTTTCTTTAGTGTCTACAATCTGACCATCCTCGTAAGCACTGATCATATGTATATATGGTCAGTCTCTCGAGCATTGTCCTATTAGGATATTGTTACTCTCCTTTACCTCTCGTACGACACAAATATGAAATATGAATCATGACTGAATCTAGTTCACTTGTCCTATGTGAAAATATTTCATCAATAAGCATTGAGTTTTGATGTAAGAGAATCTACATTGTTAAGCTAATATTTAAACTTATGGGAAATATTCAGTACTATTGTGCCAGATCCATCAACAATGATGGCTAAATATTTAGATAGTTATGATCACACACACACACACACACACACACACACACACACACACACACAGATTTGACACTTCCCACGCCAACCCCTTCCGTAACTAAAACCCTGCAGTTTTGTGAATTTGACGGAGATTGTGGTTTCCCAGTGTACCTTCACGGTACCTCCTCCCCCCAGGTTATGACTACTCCCTCTCCCCCTACATAGAGACGGAAAGAGACCGAGTAGTTATATGTATGGCAATGCCACTGAGTGTGACAGGATATATATATATATATATATATATATATATATATATATATATATATATATATATATATATATATATATATATACGAGTATATTTATGATATATATATATATATATATATATATATATATATATATACGAGTATATTTATGATATATATATATATATATATATATATATATATATATATATATATATATATATATATATATATATATATATATATAAAGAGAGAGAGAGAGAGAGAGAGAGAGAGAGAGAGAGAGAGAGAGAGAGAGATCTTTATTGTCCAGGGGAGATATGGTGATAATTATTAGTACACATACGGAGTATTTTTTAGGTGCGAACTAGGAAATCTACCAAGTAATATATCTAGGTGAAGTACGTAATACTATGCAAGTACAGTTTATGTTAATTCTAATACTATATCCTAGAAAATGAAATGGTGGAACCTCAGAAAGTCAAACTTAGTGCGAATGCTTTTCTGTTTCTCATGTTAACATGAATTTCGTTTCAGTTTATATGTTGCTTTTTGTTTAGCATTGTTATTTATTCAATGAATACTCTTATCTATTTTTCATAGCTTTTGCTTTATTTCTCCATTTCTTTTTCCGATCTTGGCTGCTTTCTGTGTTGACAACCTTGGATTTATAGAATGCTGAAGTATAAACTGCGTTGAACAAATATAATCCAATAGCTGGTTCGTCTTCGGTATTATTAAGTTACCCTCTGTGCGTCGTATTGAATAGATGTTATTAATAAACAGTTTTGATTTTTTGCATACTGCATTTGTTTTATCCAAAAGTCATATTTCAATTTCATTTGAATCTTGGAAAAGAATATTGGAAAATTTCAAGTTGTTGCTCAAATAAAGTCTGCGATGGCGAGTGTTAACGCGGCACTCCGGTCCATCTCGTCCGGTCCGGGACTTGAAAGCGTTATTCCAAGGTATCTCTTGGCCTTGAGTTAACTTCTTCCACTTCGTTATTATTATTATTACAAGCTAAGCTACAGCCCTAATTAAAAGAGCAAGATAGTATAAGCCTAAGGGCTCCAACAAGAAAAAATAGCCCAGTGAGAAAAGGAAATAAACTAAAAGAGAAGTAATATTCTAAGAATGATAACAACATTAAATTAGATCTTTCATATATAAACTATAATAACTTGAGAAAAAAGAGAAGAAAGAAAAACTAAAATAGTGTGTCTGAGTGTACCCTCAAGCAAGAGAACTCTACCCAAAGACAGCTGAGGACCATGGTACAGAAGCTATGACACATCCCAAGACGAGAACAATGGTTGGATTTTAGAGTGTCCTTGGCCTAGAA
>NC_090736.1:35617290-35637290 GCF_036898095.1 Palaemon carinicauda
GTTTGGAAAATTAACGTCAATGGGAATCATATATGATAAATAACAAATGTATATTTAGATTGGAATGGCATAAACGTAACATACACTTATTCACTCAGATACCAAGCATTTTAAATTAACCTCGACTCCATGGTACAAGATTCTTGTATTGAGATTCAGTGATTTCAATTGGTATCAAAACGTATCCAAAATGATAACTGAGTATTAATTCACAATTCATATTATCATCCGTATCTGTTATACTTGTAAAATCAGAAAGGCCTTTTCCATCAAAGCTAATCCGGTAAGAGAGTACTCAAGGCTCAAGCGTCATTTAAGCCCTCCCCTGACCCTCCCAGACCCCATCCAGCCGTGAGGAGGGTAGGACGCACCGTGACGTGGCTCCTAAAGAACACTCATTTAAAGTATAATTTTGTTGTTTGTTAGTAATAAACGCAGAACAGAAAACAAGAGATAATGTTGACCCGAAGATGGTCTAGTAAGAAAGAATGAAATGTGTAACTAAAGTGGGATTTTAATGCTGTTACGGATCAACATGAATGTTGACTTTTAAAAGAATGCGAGAGAATGGCACCAAATGTGTTATCGAAAGCGCATTGCTTCCATCGCTGTTTTTTCTACCGTTATCATAGAAGGAAGTTGTGCAACATCAATGATGGTAATGATACGTTTTTCCAGCTACAGACAGAGCCCCGAAGGATAAGTCTTAAAGCTGAGAAATTTGCAATGCAATAGTTGTTATGTGAAGCAAGTCGGTTTATCCATCCATACCCGAGAAACAAAACTTATTTAGAGGCTTCATTGCTTGAAATTAATTGATTATGTTTGTGTTATAAGATATAATGGTGGTAATTACAATGATACTAACGACTACAATAAGCAAAAGTTAGAATAATATCAGTTGTCTAATGCTGATAAAACGATTCAAAGTTTGAGATCGTAGGCCGAGTGTTTGGCTATTATTGATATTTGGTAATCTTTTATTTTGTCTTAATTTCTCGCTTATTCATTGGGCCATTTTCCACGATGAACGAACGATTTCATAATGATAAAATTGCTTTAGTATATGAGTAAGCAAAAAATTGCGTCTCGGGAAAGAAATGAGTTAGGCCTAGGCCTATTCCTGCTCGGCTTGAGGGCGAACACCACCATTTAAACATTTAACGGAAATAAAAAGAACCTGATCTTTTCAAGACCGGAATTTTATGAAATCCAAATGCAATGTATGCCAGTGCATGATATTATGCAGAAATAAAAGACCAATTTTCAATATATGACGGACTATTTCCCATCATGCAGTTTTCCCGCCAAGACGCATCCTGTCATACATGCATTTGAACCGATTGATAACATGAAAAAGGTTCTTTATTAGACGTTTGAAATTATGTATATTCATGATACTTTGTCTGTACTTCTACTTAAATTATTTTTAAACTATTATGAAGGTATAAATAATAAAAACTTCGCTTCTTATAACCAGGTGAATGAATGTGGTAAGCAATGCGTCAATCAATTCGCCTCCCATAACGGAGAGTGTCGCCCTTATAAGGAGCAATGTGTGTTTGTGTATGGTGGGGGGGGGGGGGGGGTTGCTGTCAGTGAACGTCACGTGAAGGACTGAACGTGTTACTTAATGGTCTTAGAAGCGTTCTTTCGGCCCTTGATTACACTTGATTTAAATATTTCTGTATCTTCCTTTCTTTCATCTTGTCTAATCCCTAACTTTTACTTCTTCAAGCAGCTGGGAGATTTTCTCTAGTGGCGCATAGGCACTGAATGACCCGAGGACCCAATGCTCGCCCATATAGGCCTAATTATCTACAATTAGTATATCCAATTTATTAAATTTCATTTCCGCCAAAGAAACCCACTGATGTATTCAGAAAATATTCGCGGTTCATTGATAAACTCGTCTGTTGAATTTATGGGCAAATTTCTTTAAACCATTGGCATAGAAGATGTTTTAACTATAAAGCAATACAAAGGAGTCGTTAGAGTAAAATATATTAAAGATATTACGTTGAATAGAAACAAAGATATAAGATTTTATGTGTATTCCACATTTGACTTTGGTGGGCTTGTTTCTAGTTATTGCGGAAATAACTCTGTAATAAATGTTAAGTTCTCGAACGCAAAATGTTCATGAATACGACGGTGTATTCATATTTTGAAGAAAGCGACATCAAAAGAGATAAGGAATGTTTGTGAGAATATTTTATATGTAATTGTAACCATTTATCATTCTTTTTTGTGTTGGCTGGTAGGTGGTGTTGGTGGTGGTGGTAGTGTTAAGGCCAATATGCACGTTACTTAGCAAGATATCGGAAAATTCTAAACTGTAATCATGTCGTTAACCATTGCATAAAAAAGAAAAAAAGAAATGAGACATACCATTTACTTTTTTGCTGATATTCGTATAAAGTATTATTTTTGGATGGATATATGAATAAATTAATCTTCTGGGTCTATCTGCCATCTTTCAATGAGGTTAGAAAGACGTCTACAAACTTTTGCGTGCTAATGCGTGCCAGAAATTCGTGCAAGTATCAGGGTACCCTTACTTATATATTTTGTAACAATTGCTTTGTTGTCATTTTCTTTGGGACTAAAGTAATTTTATTTTATTTGAACAAGCCTCTTAGTGATAAACACAGGCCTTACAGTTTAATGAAATACTTGACACTGCTTCTTAGCTACCATATCTTGAATGCCAGATCGTGCACATCGAAAGTCCCATTGGATAAATGGGACAACGGAGCGTTGTCTGTTAACAAATTTTCTTCATAACTATGTGTAAATGTGGAAATTACTCATGCCTCCGTATGGGGTGGGGCAAAACCTTGGGTGGAGTTACTCCAGGTTGAGAACCACTACTTGTAGGCCAAAGGCCCTGCAGATCGTCGGCTAGGCCTAGTTAGTTTGCTTTCCATAACCGGTCTGCTGGATCACATCACTCGCAAACACCTGCAAAGCAAGCTCTTCTTCAGATAGTGGTAATGCTGCACTGACGTAAATACCATGGCTTGACAATGATTGTGTATAATCAACAGACTGCGGTTGTGTTAATGTAATAAAAAATTAGGTCTTTTGTATTGAACTTTCTCATCATATTATTTTATATACTAAACCAAGCCGTGTATTGTGAAATTAGTTCCACATTAAAGACAGCGTCTGTTGCCTAACAGGTGAGCTAGGTAGAGGAATAAGATTATCCGAGGGACATGGCGTTTGCTTAGTTAATTCATAGACACCGATCATAATTATATTTGAATAATTGCCCTGAAAACTTTTGATATATATATATATATATATATATATATATATATATATATATATATATATATATATATATATATATACGTGCGTGTGTCTGTGTTCCCTACCGTTATCACTACCTTATGGAGGCTATATATATATATATATATATATATATATATATATATATATATAAATATACAGTATATATATGTGTGTGTGTGTGTGAGTGTGCGTGCGTGCGTGCGTGCTTGTGTGTGTGTGTGTTTACCACCGTTATCCTACATTAGGGTGTCTGGTGCCAGATGCCCCCTTTCCAATGCCTTCTATCAAAGGCATTTTCTTCCACCCTTTGCCTTAGCGTGCCATTTAATTCTCTGAGGTCTTCTTGATCTTCTTCCCTTATGTATATATATATATATATATATATATATATATATATATATATATATATATATATATATATATATATATATATATATATGTATGTGTGTGTGTAAAATTCCCATCTGAGTGCGGATACCTTAACGTGGTGAAAGGATTTGTGTATCGCTATGACCAGCAAAGTTGTACTAGACAGGGCCACACATACTATGTTGGTTTGTTGTGAGCGATCAGAGAAAATATCCCAATACCAATCCGCATTGGCCAGCGTGGTAATGGGAACTAGCCAATTCCCAGACATGAATTGACATGTTTGATGCCTTTGTCCTGCTGCTGGCTAGAAATAGCAGCATTTGTTGTTGTTTTATATATATATGTATATATATATATATATATATATATATATATATATATATATATATATATATATATATATATATATATATAATTATAAGTTATTCATTCTTGCAACCATATATATATCTGAATATATAGATCTTCTACATCATTATCAGCCTTTTCTAGTCCATTGTAGGGCAAAGACCTCAGCCAGATTCCTCCACACACGTGTGCTTATGGTTTTTATATGTCAGTGTATAACTGCAGCTCATTTTTTAGCTCGTCAATCCATCACATTCTCTTCTTTCCCCTACTTCCTTTTGCAGTTTCTATGGATCCATTCTGATATTCTTTTCGTCAATCTATTATTATTATGTGTCCTGTGTATGTCCACTCTTTCTTACATGTTATTATATCCTTTACTTTAGTTTGCTCTCGTTCCATCTTGCTCCTTTTCTGTCTCTTAATGTTATTCCCATCATTATTCTTTCCATAGCTCTTTGAGTTGTAACTAGCTTATGTGCTAAGGCCTTATTAAGGTTCTAATTTTTTGATGCATAACATATTACTGGTAGGACCATACGAGTAAATACTTTTCTTTTTAGAGAAAGTGGCATTATGTCATTTTGTTTACCAAAAAACTCTATCCCATGCTTATCCTTCTTATAATTTCCGTCTCTTGTCCTGGGGAAGCACCTACTGCTTGTCCCAAGTATGTTCATTAACAATCTTTTGAGGTTCATCCATAAACCTCATTTGGTGTCTTAGTTTTACTCATATTAATTTTCAGTCCTACATTTCTGTATTCCCATTCAAATCTTCTATCATATTTTGCAACTCGTCCTATGATTCACTAAATAGAGCTATATCATCTGCAAATCTTAAGTTGTTTGTTTCATTTGAATGAACAAATATATCTGAAAGACAAGCCAGTCTCTGTACCCATATTTTGTCCTTAAATTTGGAGGCTAAATCATGCTTCAGGTTTGACAAAAACTCGTAAACCTCTTCATGCAACTAATAAAACCTAAGCATCACTTTCCCTTTAGAAAGAAATCGAACGGAAGTGTGTAATAGCAATGCTTTGTGAGTGCTTCCCATATCTTCGCACAATAAACTCAAGATGCGAGAATTAAGTGGTGTGGTGTTAATAAAGTTAACAATTTTTGTCACGTCATCAATCACTTCATTTGAATCTGTTCGTGATTTTAGTGTTTACAACCATTTTTTGCTTTTGATTAATAAAAAATTGTTGCATATTTTGTTACTTTATTTTTTTATTTCCTTTTTCATGTACCATCCTGAAACTCTTTACACCTGTAGTTATGTATCATATCTCTTTCCAGTAAAAAAAATCAATAATTAAATGTCTGCAGCCATTAAATTTTTCCAAATTAACCATTTGGTACCCTTCAAGAAAGTGCTTCCGGAGCCCCTCAGCCTCACTCAGGGCTCCGTGGAGCCCACCTTGGAGATTGTTGTTAATGAAGATTGCCTGGCCCTTTTGGCCAGACACGGGCTCTTGCAATCTTGCAGCCCGGAGCTGCACCTTGGAGAACCCTGTATCTCTATATACCTGCAATGATACTTCATCCTTGTGATGAGATATCGGATTGAGGCGAGCGCCTTCCTTTCTTGTTTAGGAAATACTCGTGAGAAATCGTCTCTCACATCCGATACGGGAATGGCAATCAAGCTGAGGCTTTCGGCTCATGCAGATGACTTTCTCAGTAAATGGACGTTTAAACCTGGGAGGAAATCTAGCTCTGGTATGTTCCATGATATTTCATCGAAAATGAATGATCTTGAAGGTATTCATATAATGTGTGTGTATATATATATATATATATATATATATATATATATATATATATATATATATATATATATATATATATATATATAATGTTTATAAGTATTTATATATATATACATATATATATATATTATATATATATTATACTGTATATAGTATATGTATATATACATCTATATCTATATGTTTATATGTACGTATGTATATAAATGTATATATATATATATATATATATATATATATATATATATATATATATATATATATATATACATACATATATATATATATATATATATATATATATATATATATATATATATATATATATATACACACATATACTATATCTGATATGTACATACATATTATATATATATATATACATATATATATATACTATATATATATATATATATATATATATATATATATATATATATATATATATATATATATAAGATATGTATATATATATATATATATGTATAAGGTGTATATATATATATATATATATATATATATATATATATATATATATATATATATATATATATATATAACAGTGGAGTACTCCTAGGGAATGTGGTGTCACTTGTTTATCCTCCTCCTGAATTTTGTAATACAGAGAACAGTTGGGGATGGTGGAGAAGGATTAAACTGGATTGGTAACCGGAAATTAGCTGACATTGAGTATGCTGGTGACGCTGTCCTTAATAACAGAATACCACAGGACTTGCAAAGGTTTACCAGAATGCATAAGATATCACATGAAGTTGGGCTTAAGATAAATAGAAGAAAGACAGGGATGATGAGAACGGAATTTACAATGGAAGATGAAATATCATTGGAAGGAAAAAGGACCAATGAGGTTGATTCATTTAAATATTTAGGAAATATGATCTGTAATATAGGGTCTTTCAAATTGGAGTTTAATGAAAGATTGAAAGAAAAAAAAAACAGACATTGGCTAGGTTACATAAAATATGGAAATCAAATCGGCTGAAATTACATATAAAGGTCAGTTTAGTGAGATCGGTGTTACTGTATGGACATGAGTCGTGGTATGAAAATGAAACAATATCCAACAGATTTTGTAGAATTGAGAGCAAAGTCCTAAAAAGAATAATGGGAGTTAAGTCATGGTTTATTAGGCTTAGCCACATGCAAATCGCTTGTCAAGGTCACAAGAAAAGTAGCAGGGTTTTTTTTACACAAATGTCACATTTACAAATGCGATTTTTCATTTTAGTTTCAAATAAAATAATAATCACAATATGCGAACGTTCAATTCCAGAAAATGAGTCATGTTAAGAATTTTATGCTATCCCCTATTGATTTATATTGTATAAAGTAGGGTAATCAAAACGGGATACTAGTAGATATGGCACCAGCGTTCCTTTCCAAGGACGTAAACAATATCTCAGTTTAGATTTGTTGGAGTATAGTGTACGTGTCCCGTCAGAATAGACGGCTAAATTTGAAGTTAGAAATAGACACACGTGTTCATGCACACACAGATTCAACCCTTCCACCCCCTCCCCTCTCTTAACTACAACCCGACTTTTTCGGCACGTGGTAGGGACAGAGTATTCACACGTTTGGCAATGCCACTGAACCGAACAGGATATATATATATATATATATATATATATATATATATATATATATATATATATATATATATATATATATATATATATATATATATATATATATATATATATATATATATATATATGTGTGTGTGTGTGTGTGTATGGGTGTTTGGGTGGGTGGATATTGTGTGTGTGCGCGCGCGTGTGATTGCATGTATGTATGTTTATGTTTTTCAATCCAGACCAAAACATTGAATGAAGACGGGGAGTAAATGAAAATGCATTATTGAAGCAGCAACCCCTTATCCTTATGAATAGTAGTTTTATGATGCGTTCATTAAGGAGCGTTGATATGCAGATGTAGTTAGTCGAGTCTAATAATTAAAGAGGGAGATAAGCTAATTAAAACAATGGTTTTGGTAGATAAAAAGATGACGGCAGCTGCTTAATACTGTCATGTAATGTGACAAATACCAACGAAAATATACAGTTGGACACAGGAATTCCTGGCAGACCTCGCTCTGAGGGAATACACCCTGCCACACCCTTACTGCGCGTCGAATAACTAAATAAATGTAGGGATAGATGGCGGATGTGAGGGATAGGGCTAAATGAAGGAACTCACCACGCAGTAAGGGTGTAACAGGGTGCGCTTATTCAGAACCAGGTGTGCCAGGAAGTCCTGTGTCCAACTGTTTATACTTAAGTATATATATATATATATATATATATATATATATATATATATATATATATATATATATATATATATATATATATATATATATATATATATATATATATATATATATATATATATTAAGCGTGTGTGTGTGTGTGATAAATTTTGCACATTTAGACGCTTTTTTCTATATTTAAAATAAGCCATATATTCTAATACATTAATGTCTGGATTTTCTTACCGACCTCGGGATCATAGTCTCGAGGCAAAATCACTCAAAGACAATAGCATCCGACCGGCCGGGAATCTTCGTGGTTAAATGGTACGGTCACTGTCATACAAGTATCCTGGACCAGGGTTCGATTACCGGCCGGTCAGGTGCTATTGTCTTTGAGTGATTTCGCCTCGAGACGCTGATCTTGAGGTTGGTAAGAGAATCCATACATTAATGAATTAAAATGTATGGCTTATGTGATATATATATATATATATATATATATATATATATATATATATATATATATATATATATATATATATATATATATTATCATTACTAGGTAAGCTACAACCGTATTTGGAAAAGCAGGATGCTATAAGCTCAAGGGCTCCAACATGGAAAAATGGCCCAATGAGGAAAGTAAGCAAAGAAATGAATAAACTATAAAGAGTAATGAACAATTAAAATAGTTGAATTTCAATACATATTGCATTTTGTATTGCACAGTACTGGCTACTCTCAGATTCAATGTATCCCCCTGAGGAGTAAAAATGTACCATTGGAGTTGCTTATAACCCAGGTTGAGAATCCCCACCCCCCCTCTCTCTCTCTCTCTCTCTCTCTCTCTCTCTCTCTCTCTTTCTACACACATACGCACACACATACACACACACAAACACACACACACACACACACACACACATATATATATATATATATATATATATATATATATATATATATATATATATATATATATATATATATATATATATATATATGTGTGTGTGTGTGTATATATATATATATATATATATATATATATATATATATATATATATATATATATATATATAAAATTTGTGTATATGCATGTTAGTATATATATATATATATATATATATATATATATATATATATATATATATATTTATATATATGTGTATATATATATATATATATATATATATATATATATATGTATATATATATATATATATACATATATATATATATATATATATATATATATATATACATATATATATAAATGTGTATATATATATATATATATATATATATGTGTGTGTATATATATATATATATATATATATATATATATATATATATATATATATGAAAATATATATATATATATATATATATATATATATATATATATATATATATATATATATATATATATATATATATATATATATTCATTATAATATAAAATTCATCACTTGCGAGAGTTCATTTTTTTTCATGTCCTACTTTTATTTTCTTATTTTCTGTTAGCATTATCATTCATAGAAATAAACAACGTGCATATAATATTATAAAGGTTTCATTTTGTGCTAACTAACGGTCACCGCATTCATACTCTAGAACTCTTTTCTCGGCGAATTTCCAGAAACGAAAGGAACCGTCAAAGCGGCAGCCTTTTGGTGAAGCCTCAACTGGCTGACGCAAGGCTGTCTCACGGTCCATATAATACCAATAGTGTGGTTCCTTATACATCAGAGGTATCTCTAAAGGATTCAGCAGCCTTCAAACCAGATATCAGTTCAAGGGGTAAAGGTTTCTTCCATGTATGTACGCATGTATCATACGTACCATCTTGTGTCTGTTAAGGGAGAAAAGCCTCTCGGCAGATAAAGAAGTCTTTCTAAAGGAATGGCTGTGTGAATGTTTGAAAAATAAACTATTGAATTAAGGGGAGTAAGTATAATTTACTGTAAGTCTATAATTCGATTTTTCTTTCTTGCGGGATTGTCGGATGATTGTAGGTTGGAATGCTGCTTGGCAAAACCAGGACTTCCCATCCACATGGAAAAGCCCACCAGTGGGGCAAGGGTGCAAAGTTGGTTTGGTTACATATAAATGGTAATGAATATGGATTTGATAGTTATAAAAGGCGTGGCCGTCGCTCTGCAATCACGCTGGAAGTAGCAGGAGTCCGGATTTTTATTGTTTTGAAGTTCAGAAAATTAATCATGATAATCAATAAACTGAAATGCTCTAATGACTTAGATATCTTTACGAGTAAAAAGGAACAGACGAGTTGGTAATAAAGTTATACCAAATAAGTCAAAATATTTAATGTACGGATGTTCTACAATGGTATGATTTTATTACAAATTTAAAATAGAATATTTATCCCTCAGTGGCTATAAAGTGGTATCAAGCAGGTATTACTGAAGTGATTACACAATAACATAGTTTACATCTCAATCCACACTCGCCGATGGTAAATTGTGAGAAATCTCAAAAGTATCATATTCAATTAAAGAATTACAAAAGACGATTATGTGCTGCTTCATGCAGAGCACGGGTCCAAATTATTCAGTTGGTTTTAATCAACTGTTTATGTCGTAACTTAAGTTTGTGAACAGCAAGTTACGTAAAAGCTTAGGCTTATTAATTAGACAGTGACAAAACAACGATTATAAAGTTGTTTTTTAAGGCAATTAAAAAACGAAATATCACTAGGCTCTGACAGTTATATTAATAGTCGAGCAAAGCATACACAAAATGGTACTAGGCTTAGACAATTACATGAACACTTAAACAATTAAAGTACAAAATGGTACTAACTTTAACAGTTACATTAACACTTTTAAAGTTCCAGAAGCACAATTCCACACAGTTATTATTATAGAGGTCAGAGATATCGAAGAGAACAGAGGTATTAGTGGCCAAAGGGATATTTATCTTTCGATCTGCTTTCCCAAAGATGTGTGTATGCGTTTGCAATGCAAATCTAGCCTTTATATATAACCTCCAACCTCCTTGTGTCACGTCCTGCATCATAAAACTTCATTCCTAAACGTCTCTCGAAAGGATCTTTGAAATAAATAGAGCTTTACGTTTACAAAATTTCACAGGATGTTACTAGAATTATTCCTATTCACTTGGCAGACACTTTCACAAAGAAACCCCTATTTACTAAGATATAACATAATTTCTGAATCGAGACTCATCTTAAATATTGTAACTTCCTTTTTCAACTTCCACGTATACATGTTCTATTCGTTCAAAACCCTCCTAGATTTTCTACGTCGCTTGGCTTTTCCCATTCCATATTAAAAGTTGAGGGCATTAGATCTCTATGCGTCGTAATATATATATATATATATATATATATATATATATATATATATATATATATATATATATATGTATATATATATATATATATATATATATATATATATGTGTATATATATATATATATATATATATATATATATATATATATATATATATATATATATATATATATATATATATATATATATATATATATATATATGTGTATATATATATATATATATATATATATATATATATATATATATATATATATATAATTGAAGAATTACATAACAATAAATATAAATAACGCTATTACTACTCATATCCACATAATTATTTTAAGCTTTTAAGAAATACTTAATTATCTTCATATTAAGAGATTATTTTTAACAACTAACACCCTTTTTCGTGGTCGTCGTCCAAAGGTTGCTAGTTTAAATTTATAGTTGCTGATATTTCCTTCAGAGATGAACATACGATAGGAAATTCTTATTAAAGAAATAGGTATAATAACATTATTTTCTTATTTCACGAACTCATATCAAACTGTTGTTAATTTGGCAAGTTATGTTTTATGCTAATAACACTGTAAAGACTTATGATATAGTAATTATTTATTTGCACCGAGAACGATGTAAGCACAAGGAGCAAGGAATCACTGTTATGAATCAGATAAGACCCTCTCGACTGACGTGTAATCAAAGCCACCTTTTGGTGGGTGCTATATTCGTTGGAAATGTGTGTCCGTCCGTACCTTAATTGGGTAATCCAGGAAGATTCCTCTTGTAGCCATTACTCGCCCTACTAGGATTGAGACGAGTCATATAATTAATTAGATGTGCCATTACTTCATATGTGTTTAAGGTGTCCTCTCACATCATGATGATTCTAATGATGGCATACACAAATTGCTCCTTGAGGTTTGTTGCGTTCACGAGCAGAGTGTATGATTAAGCATTTATTGCATTATTGAAATTATGGGAAAATATAATTTTACGGAAATTATTCTAAGTTTTGGGGTGCTATACTGCGTTGTATTTTTATAGTATTCATTTTGTTTTGATACCTGAATTATTCAAGGATTATTTTTTTTTTCATGTTAAGGGATTTTTTTTTTATATCATTAGTTTTGATCCATATTAGTTAAATTGGAGGAGCTGGCCAGATCCCATGGACCTCTGGAGATAAATTTCTAATCAGTATTTTTATATAGGAAAATATATATAGAATATGCTCTTGACATATTCCGAAGCTTAAAAAATGTTCCACGTGTCTTTTTAATGCAAGTCATTGCTGCCATTACCAAATATTTATTTTCCACTATATCTCAGCCAATAATAAAGATAACTGAATAAATTTGGTGTCTAGACCCAGGTTTTCAAGGTCACAGAACACAGTGCAACTATTGTTACTGACGCTTCTTGAACCTGTATTAATTTAGAAATAAAATTAATATTTTAACCATTTGTTTAGTGTGTAGTAGGTCCCAGCACTGATACTATTTTGAAATGTTATTTTTGTTTATAATGATTGTGCAGAAGCTATTAACCTCTCAGATATCTACTAATATTCATTCGAAAGGTATTGATCTAATCTTTTTAAAGAGCACCTGCAGCACACAGAGATTTGTAGTTATTTCATAATCGACGCTTAGATTTTGCAAGCCCAAACCTGGTCTGAGTGTCACATATGAAACTTTATTTAGTTAGGAATAAAATGAGCATTTTTGGCTATTTTAACAATTTAATTTACATCAATAATGCTAAAAGGAAATTTTTCCGCCACATTTAAAAAATGAAAAGAACTATATATATATATATATATATATATATATATATATATATATATATATATATATATATATATATATATATATATATATATATATTTATATATATATACATATATATGTATGTATATATATATATATATATATATATATATATATATATATATATATATATATATATATATATATATATATACATATATATATATATATATATATATATATATATATATATATATATGCAAATAGGTGTGAATGATAATTTCTGATCTATTTGAAAATGTTCTTACCTTTCCATCCAGTGTGACAAATTGATATACCTCCCCCCTCCACAATCAGCATTGCCATCTTACTCCTCTTCAGCATTGATGATGCCTTTTGGCTATTCCATACATGCAGCAAAAGCTGGCTGAACTGCTTCTTGTTATCATTTGGGAGAAAAAAATTAAAATTATATGGCTTCC
This sequence comes from Palaemon carinicauda, assembly GCF_036898095.1. NCBI lineage: Eukaryota > Metazoa > Arthropoda > Malacostraca > Decapoda > Palaemonidae > Palaemon > Palaemon carinicauda. Next base: position 35,630,940 of record NC_090736.1, read on the forward strand.
TGGTTGCTGGTCCAGACAGTCTAATTCTCTCTGAGTTGCAACTTCTCAACCTTTCTTGGGCTTTTATAGAATCTGGATAATGAGAAATCCATTTTTTCAGCAGTTGGTGGCCATGACAGTTCTTTAGTATGTTGAAAAGTGTGTATAATGGAATGACGTGAATGCTGTGCAGTGTCATAGTACTTAACTGTGTTTGCAAGCATGACGGCCTGCGCAATAGCATTGGATACAGTAATGCTTGAGCTGTTCACAAGCCAGGATAAGGCACCGGCTCTGTCAATATTGACTTTTGTGAACCCAATTAGGCCTTTGATAGCATCACTTTGTAGGTGTTTAAATAATTTCTCGGAGCGGTAGTTCTCATTTTTATAACCAGTCCTTGTATATAAAGCACACATAATGCCGATAGTTGTAGCACCTCATTTTGTTAAACAACATGGGTTTGACTCTGATCCAAGATGAATTGAAGTGTCTCATTATGGGCTACTAATATACACATTTACTCAGTAGCATTTGGTCCTCAAATGTAAGACTACCACGCTTATAGTAGAAAAATGCTGTTCTGAAATATTTTAAGCATGAATGGTGATACTTGGCCTCACAGGCAAAAAGATCTTTATCTTTTACCTGTCTATAAGGTGGTTCTAGACAAGGGAATTTCATGAGCCTCGACCTGCAACACAAATAAAATACCCCGAGTTTGGTTTTTGAAGACCAGAATCCAAACTTGAACATAAGAATAATATTAATCAAATTGTTAAATATGCAAATTAGTGTCAATGGTAATTTCTGATCTATTTGAAGAAAGTTCTTACCTTGCCATCCAGTGTGACAAATTGATATGCCTTTCCCTCCACAATCAGCATTGCCATCTTACTCTCTCCAGCATTGATGATGCCTTTTGGCTATTCCATACATGCAGCAAAAGCTGGCTGAACTGCCTCTTGTTACCATTTTCAAGAAAAAGCTTAAAATTATATGGCTCCCTGGTTGCTGGTCCAGCCAGTATGATTCATTCTTAGCTGCAACGCCTCAACCTTTCTTGGGCTTTGATAGATTCTGGATGATGAGAAATCCATTTCTTCAGCAGTTGGTGGCCATGACAGTTCTTTGGTATGTTGAAAGGTGTGTCTTATGCTATGATGAAGATGCAGTGCAGTGTCATAGTACTTATTTGTGTTTCCAAGCATTTAGGCCTTGACAATAGCATTAGAAACAGTAATGCTTGAGCTGTACACAAACCAGGACGATAAGACACCAGCTTTGTCAATATTGACTTTTGTGAAGTAAATAAGGTCTTTAATAGGATCATTCTGTAGGCGTTTACATAATTTCTCGGAGCGATAGTTCTCATTTTTATAACCAGCTCCTGTATACAAAGCAAACATAATGCCGATAATTGTAGGACCTCGTTTTGTTGAATAACATGGGTTTGAATGTGATCCAAGATGAATTGAAATGTCCCATTATGGGCTGCTGATATTGACGCTTGCTCAGTAACATTTGGTCCTTCAGATCTAAGACTCCCACACTCATAGTTAAAATATGCTGTTCTGAAATATTTTAAGCATGAACAGTGATACTTGGCCTCTCAGGCAAAAAGATCTTTATCTTATACCTGTCTATAATGTCGTTCTAGGCCCATTTTCTCAACATTTGTTTCAATTTTCTCCCAAGGATTTTCTTTATTCATGGAATATGAGAAGCACTGAGCTTTTTCAAGTTTTGCGTTTCTTGTCTTTGGTTTCAATCTTTTCACAAAATATATATTCTGGTGGGAAAAGAGTACTAAAGATAAATTACGAGGAGAGTGAGTTAAATAAGATAAATTCTTTTTCCAAGTCATCACTAGACAATCAAGATTTTTTTTTGTAAAGTGTTGGTAGCATTTGCGGTAATATCCAACACTTTTTAGATCATCACGGAGAGTTGTGGGAATCTGGTCAGACACCGATTGCATCCGTAATGGAGATTGATGTGGCTGACGGAGACGTCGATCTCTAATGGTAAGAAGCGGTTGCAACTTTCTATTTACAGTATTCTTAATTTTTTTTTATCTTTAGCACCGCCAAGAGCAGTCAACTGACCATGCTTAGACAAGGAAACCACATGAATAATGCATGTTGGAGAGGTTTTATTTATTTGTGCAGAATCTATGCTCTCTACATGTCTTCTTTTGGGCATGCCTGTTTTCTTCATGTCAGACCCTTCTCTTTTAGACATCTTGGGTAGCTATATGCTTTTATACTTCATGAATAATCCTATTCTATATATCTGTAATAAAAAAGATATCAATATGGCAAATTTAAAAAAAAAAAAAAACTCCATAGTTTCTAATATCCATCTAAAATCAGTTTTTCTAAGAGCATATTTGGATCAATAAAACAAATATTAAAAAGACTAAGTACTAAGTAAAACTAGCATGCCATAAACATATGTATGAGATAATAGCAAACATTTTTATTGTGATCTTCGAGCCTGTATATAAATTTTTTAAATTTCCAAATACTATACCTAGAATAAGAATTTACATTTTTTCACAAGATATTTTATACACAACATAGAAATGATAACTAATTGTAATATTTTAGTTAATATTTTTAGATGGTTTAAAATCTCAGATATATCTAATTATATGATATAATCAAATTTACACAGTCTCAGTGTCTAGTCCTATTACAAACCAAACAAACGGTAAAAATATGAATTTTATTTCCAAATTAATGCATGTTCAGGTAGTGGCTGTAACAATAGTTTCATTGTGTTCTGTGACCAAGAAAACCTGTGTCTAGACACCTAATTTATTCAGTTATCTTTATTATTTGCTTAGATATAGTGGAAAATAGAATGTTTGGTTATGGCGGCAATGGGTTGCATAAAAAAGACACGTGGAACATTTTTCAAGATTGGGAACAAGTCAGATCATATTTTATACATATTTTCCTATATAAAAACACTGGGTAAAAATGTATCTCCAGTGGTGCATGGGACCCAGCTCTTCCAACTAAACTATATGTATTTCAGGGAATGACTTGAGCTATCTCAATTCAGCCATTGCTCATACGATCCTGGGAAGTCATTCCTATTTGCCGAATTGCATTCAGCTTATACATTGATTGGCTGTCTCGTGAAATATAAAAATAATCGCTGGCATAATCCTTTTGATGGTCAGACATGATGTTATCATACGATATAAAGCTCATTAAAATGTAAAGTAATATGCCCCGTTTCTTCCATTTAGTATCACAAAGTGGGAATATATGTTTCAGCTGTTTCTTGTTTTATATTTTTTATTTTTCGCTTTTAATTTTTTTCATAATTTGTAATTTTACTGGGTTTTTTTTTTATATTCGTACGTTCACCTTTTCATATTCAAGGAATTTTGTTTTTTTTATTAGATTATGCTAAAATAATCATGAAACAACATTCTTTCTTATCAATTTACAATCCAGGGCAAAGAATTTAAAATCCTTTTAGTCTATAAAAACTTTTATCTTATACTGAACGGACTTCCAGATGAGTAAGAACTGTATAAACCGTATTATTAAGATGTTTTTTCAAGAATTCTCCCAACGTTATATGACACGACAAATTCATCGTGTGGAAGTAAAGATTAAAGAACCGGGTTGCAACAAGGCAGCCTAAGCACACATCATGACTTCCCGAAGAGCAAATTCACCAAAAAAGAAACTTTGTTCCCGACCTGACTCCCTGTGTCTGATTAAAGGAAATCGAGTGAATGTGCGCCACCCGGCACTGGCCTTTACTGCGTTAATGATCCTGCCACCGCCAAGGCCACCACCGCTCTGCCTACAATGGGAACGAATGCATTGGAGCTAAAGCGAAAGCACTTGGGCGTACATAAGTATCTGATGCTAACAATTTGGAGAGAGAGAGAGAGAGAGAGAGAGAGAGAGAGAGAGAGAGAGAGAGAGAGAGAGAGAGAGAGAGAGATGCGTTTGGTGTCTTCTATTACAGTATTTGAAGGACTGAAACATTTAAAAATCCTTCCAACTCATATCAATTGGGGACGTCTGAGAGAAAATACGAAAAATACATAGAAAATGGCAGATGTGGATTTCGTCATGTTTCATTAGCGGTGCCTATGATGAAGAATAAAAGTTAGTCGACAGATATTAGTTGTAGACAAAAAAAAAAAAAAAAAAAAGAAAAAAAAACGAAAGAAAAATAACAAGAACAATAGACTAAAGAAAAGTTGGCAAAGCAATTTTCATCAGATAATCAGTATAAAACTAAAATGAACCGGAAAAAATGCAAGTTGAAGCTGATGATGTTGGTGTTAGATCGGCCAGCGACTAAAGACGGACCACTGTCTCCATGTGCTGGCAGGCCGTAAGAGTTCATATACTGTACACAGCAGGACGGGCACAATGAAGATGAAGCTCTCCAAAGAGCACTTGATGACGACCATGGAAAGGAGGTAGACCATACACAGTCCAAACCCGGTAGTAATTTTAGTCTCTGGAAGCGTTTTAAACCTTGCAGATGCTGTCTGCGCAAAATTCTAGCAGTAGTTTTAGTCTTCTGTAACCGTTTTAGACGTTATACAATTATGTTGTGCACGGCATCTAAAGCTTCTGGACTTTGGAATTATGTTGTGCAAAGCAAGGCCTCTCTCCGTCCTGGATAAATTCGTCTGTTTCTCATAGGAAGCTACGCTCCGGACAGAGTCCATTCAAGTTGTAAGTTGAAGCATTACCCTCTTATTCACAAGAGGTTACGTGAAATTACTTATCACCTGTGTACATTCGATGATAACGTTATATGCCATGAACTAGTTATATATAAAGATCAATTGTAAATATCGTGGCGTAAGTAGACCTTGCAGAAGATATTGCACATCAGAGGTAGATTTGAGAAAATTAATGTTAAAGGTAATAGATGTGGGTACTTATGAAAAAGTGTTTAAGTCAGTTTATTAAGAGGAGGTGATCCATAGATCCTGTTTGTGAGTCATGTCAAAACGGTGATAATCTCTTGGTCTCTCCTTCTTTGTTGTCAACTTGTTCTCGTACACAAAGTGATTATGGAGGAATAATGTCCAGTAATTACAGCGAGCTCTTTATCATTAACCGAGAAAAACAACTTACTAATTATTGTACTTTGACCTATGTCAAATAGTTGGAGAAATTGTGAGAAATATCGATATGTTCAAGAACATAACATATCCTAATTGATTTTACGCAAATGGAGTTATCCTGTCGGGAATAATTCTATTAACAAAGTCTTTGCGAGCTCAGCCGAACAATATCATTTGCATTTTCAAGCTCACATTCTTAAATTGCTTGTAGGAGCTCCTTCCATTACAACAACGAAACGAACACGATCCTGAAATCAAAGCGTATTGTTTTGTTTAGAAACTCAATTTCCACAACCATGCTGGAATGGCTTTCTCTACGAAGTCCACCTCTTCTTGATTATGCACAACTGTCATTCTCTCGTCCTTGATATTTTCTAAGGTTGGGCTTAAAAACTGGCAAGATGAGGGGGTCGGATAAAGTAGAATAATAAGAGACATTTAAATGTATTTTGTTTTCGCTTTATCTCTGAACGAATTTTTATCAATAGATTTGCATCGCTAACGTTGACTTTAAAGCGAATGTTGATATAAAGAAAATCTAAAGGACCTGAAAACTCTTTGAAAAAGTACCGGTATGTATATATCTTTCATGTGGTGCATATTTATATTACTTTGATAATAGTTTATAGTTTATTAAACTTCATTGAATTAGTAGGATGCGTTTTAAATTTTAGCCGCATTTTAATGATAATTTCTATATTTCAAAATACAATATTACTGTTAGGTGAGAGCACACACGAACACATTTATAAATCCGAATTAGATAGAAAACCTTCATATATGCATGAGGAAAACAATACGAAAATATAAAGGAAAAAGATTCTGGCTCTTTGTATTTTGAGAAATGCCGTGGTCAAGAACATCTGAAACGGCTAAAAGTGACAAAAGTTAACGATTTATGAAGTTCGAAGTAGGATCGTAAATCAGGCGTGAGGAGAATTTTCCACTGACGAAAAATCTACGTGTAGACTTATCTTTTTTTTTTTTTTTTTTTGTGGGGTGCAGGTTGGAAAAAAAGAAGTATCTGAGTATATTAGTATATTCATATTTGCTTTTCACATCCCTCGATATATGTATGGGAAACCGTTCATTAATGACTTGAGTCGAGTTTGTTTAGGAATATTTTCATTTATCTTTTTTTTTCTGATCATTTTGAAGTCATTAAATATTTTCCAACGCGAGCAAAACTTTGTATGTTTTGACTGTATACTTTTATTGGAATGTCTACAAATACCTTAAGACCTTTTGGC
>NC_090736.1:35642290-35647290 GCF_036898095.1 Palaemon carinicauda
GTTTTGTGATTTTGAAGGAGGGATCATTTAATAACCTATCGATTTAACCGTTTTATCGTGTAGAGATTTGCTAGACATTAAGTGAATTGCGTTAAACATTTCAAAACAATCGAAAGTCAATGTACGTACAATTGTTATTAGCAATATTATGATGGTGATGGTATAGATTGTGCGGTGAAGCATACTCTCAATCTGCGTTAATATATATGTTGGAATGTTATGAACTTCGGCAATTTAGAAATTATTTTATTAATTATGTTACTGAGCAAGTTTGTTACGCTGTGAATGATTTCGTAAAAAGTGATTTATTTTCCCCTTAGGGTTTTTTGGATTGGTTTTTGTGTATCTGAGTGTAAATAGAATTGCCGCAGAAAGGATTCTTGAATTCTTAAGAGAGAAGTTCACACTTTGATGGAGTCGGAAATCCAGTTTTAGGGATTTATCTTCATCATTATCATTACGAGCTAACCTATAACCATAATTAGAAAAGCAAGATGCTATAAGCCCAAGTGCTCCAACAAGAAAAAATATTCCAGTGAGGAAAGGAAACAATGAAAAAAAAAAACTACAAGAGATGTAATAGAAATTCAAAATAAAATATACTAAGAAGAGTAACAACATTAAATTAGATCTTTCATATATAAACTATAAAAACGTAAAGAAACAGGAGAGAGAGAAATTAGATAGAACAGCTTATCCAGTGTACCCTCAAGCAAAATAATTCTAATCCAAGGCAGTGGAAGGCCATGGTCCAGAGGCTATGGCACTGCCCAAGACAATAAAACAATGGTTTAATTTTGGAGTGTCCTTCTCCTATCAGAGCCGCTTACCATGGCTAAAGAGTCTCTTCTACCCTTACCAAAGGGAAAGTAGTCACTGAACAATTACATTGCAGTAGTTAACCCCTTAAGTGTAGAAGAATTGTTTGGTAATCTCAGTGTTGTCAGGTGTAGGAGGACAAAGGAGAAAGTGGAAAGAATAGGCCAAAATATTCGTGTATGTGTAGGCAAAAACAAAATGAGCCGTAGCCAGAGAAAGGAATCCAATATAGTACTGGCTGTCCAGTCAAATTACCCAATAACTCTGTAGCGGTAGTATATCAACGGTTGGCTGTTGCCCTGGCCAACCTACATATACTTTTGGGGGTTAGATTGCTTTGACTTGGTGGAGGTTTGTGCTCTTCCGGGATTGTGCTTCATAAACAATGTTTTGTACAATCATATTCATATCTCATTTTGTCTTGTTTATCAATTAATTTAAGGGAAGCGTGATATTTGCTTCGTAGTAAAAAGATCGCTAGCATCTGCTCTAAACATTTGGAAAACTTTTGTTTAATTGAAAGAACATATTCTATTTTTGATTGGCTTCCAAGCTTCGTTGTATTCACAATTCTCAGGATTTTCAACATTATTCCACCTGGAAACAGGACTTGTGTCATATGCAAAAATTCCCGTCCAAAGTTTCATTGCGAACTTTTTAATCGGATACTTGTTTTTTGGTGAAGCCTTATTGTTGTCATGCTGAGGACCAAAATAATGAGCATGCCAAAGAACATCAATATTAACCAATGGACGCTTAAATATGTCGTAATTCTTTTATTTGTAAGGAATGAATAAACGCCATACTGTTCTGTAGAAATCCTTTAAAACGTAGTTTTGACTGCATGAATAATGGTAATTGTTCAATAACCTTATAAGCTTTAATAGTTAAAAATAAATGATTTTGAAAATGTGTGTAAATGTTTAAGAGAGTATGCGTTGATTTATTTATGCAATAATGATGGATGTGGTTGGTGTTATCTCTTAGAGGCAGGAAATATTTCATGTTTTAGGAACGAGTATACAAAGCCCACTTTAGTTGCCAGAAAGAAAGATATTACACAAGAAACATCAATCAACAGTTTCACTAATGAGTTAGTCGTTTGGGACCTTAGAAATTTGTAGTATTTTATCGCTCTATTATTATTATTATTATTATTATTATTATTATTATTATTATTATTATTATTATTATTATTATTATTATTATTATTATTATTATTGTACTGCAGTCGTCCAAAATGACGTCTAAATATTTAGATAGATATGTACACAAACTCACACAGATTCAACCCTTCCCACCACCTCCACCTTTTCTTCACTGAAACCCGCTGGTTTGGCAGTTTGTGGGAGAATGTGGTTTCCTAGGGTATAACTACTTCTCTCCACTTTGAACGTGGTATGAAAGAAAGAAATGTAATATATATATATATATATATATATATATATATATATATATATATATATATATATATATATATATGTATATATATACACACACACACACACACACACACACACACATATATATATATATATATATATATATATATATATATATATATGTGTGTATATATATATATATATATATATATATATATATATATATATATATATATATGTATATATATATTGCTCTTTATTATATAGAAGAGATTATTATCAATCAAAATAAACATTATTTTAGTACAAAAGAAACAGGCAATTAAATTGTTAGAACTGGAATCGGAGGAAGGAGAAATGAATACAAAGAACCATGTGTCATGAAAAAGTGAATGAAATATGAACTTATTAAAGGTAAATAAAAGAACTGGTCTCGACTTACATGAAAATGAGTATAGTGTTGTAACTCTATAAACGGGGCACTGTTTAGGAAAAGGAAATAACGAAGGAGTTGGTCGCTTTATCATGATGATTATTTTAGCCACTGACATCCGGGTCAATACGGATAAAGATGAAGGCATGATTTGGACTATTGACATTGAGCTTTTTTTTTTTCTTTTTTTTTTGGGGGGGGGGGCAACTAAAAACAAGATTATACATTTCTTTCTTATTTTGGGGGGCCGTTTAACCCTGTGTAAGGAAGTTACTTATTACTCAAACCTTGAAAAGAATGATAGGCCTACATTTTGAAGAGGATATATTCTAATAACCTGGCGATAACTGGAGAGAGAGAGAGAGAGAGAGAGAGAGAGAGAGAGAGAGAGAGAGAGAGAGAGAGAGAGAGAGAGAGAGAGAATTCTAAAGCATGACGGCAGACATCCACCCAAACCACCCTTTGGTATATTGTTCTGCTCAAAATGAATACTTGATGGCATAGATAGGCAGGTGTTGTATAGCTTCGTTGCCTGCTACTAAACCTGATTTTCAAACGAATAAGATTTTAGCCCGAAATTATAGAAATTCCCTTCAAACCCTAACATATTTATCTATTATTTTTTGACTCAATTCCAAGAATGAATTCAGGAGGTCAAAAGCCTCACTAGTTGCATTCATAATTTCACTGGAAATTTTTTTTTTCTTTTTTATCATTTTGCAATAAAATATTAGATCAAATTGAAATTCTAGATAGTTGAGGTTTTTATAGAAAACAATGGTAATTCGAACTAATGGGTCAGTTTTCTTTAAATTTCAGAAATTCAATTATAACTATTCATGTCTGAGCAGACCATTTATATTTTTGCAACATCGAAGACCCACTAGAATAAATAGATGCTTGACGTTTTCTCAGAAATACAAAACATTTAATGGATCTCGAACTTCTAATATTTTTAAAATGCCCTATCTAAAAGGAGAAGTTCCCTCCTGATTATATGCAGACCTTTATTTTAGCAATGAATGTTTTTTTTTTTTTTTTTTTTTTTTTTTTTTTTTTTTTTTTTTTAAACTAGGCCGTATTCGATCAGCGAGGCTAAACGAACAATTTATCGGCAGGGTTGAACTAAGAAATCTTTTAAGAGCCATTGCCAATAACACTTGAAGCGGTGCAGATTCGCAGCTCGCTCCCAAACAAAGGTTCAGTATGGTCGTAGAATGCGATACATCTATCTCTTAAAGGGAGAAATGTTATCAGATTCAGGAAAAAGGTGCAGGGAAAGGATTTCGGAATTTGGCAGTGAAACGGAAGAAACAGGTACTGTATACTTGTACTATGTTATCCAGAATTTACAGATATTGTTAGGGTAAACAGTGTTGTTAGTATTTTGAATGTCAAAAATGATGGCAATATATTCAGATATGTACACACACACCTGAACTAACAGATCATCACGGTATGACCATTTCCTCTCCCCCTATCCCAGGGATTAGGAGCGCTTGGTGTGACCGAATATATATATATATATATATATATATATATATATATATATATATATATATATATATATATATATATATACATATATATATGTGTATATATACATATATATATAGATATATATATATATATATATATATATATATATATATATATATATATACATATATATATATATATATATATATATATATATATATATATATATATATATATATATATATATATATATATGATTATGCATACATATATATATATATATATATATATATATATATATATATATATATCCGGACACTTGCTCCTTATTATTTACGGGGTATTGGAAAAAAATTAAGATTTGGAAAAATATGTTTGGATGCCTGCTTGATATGTACTGTACATAATCAAAGATACTTCATTATTGAAATGTTATTTTCATGATGTTATATTCTATAGGTAGCTTTCTTTTTATCCTAAAAGAAATTGAATAACTAATAGAGAGTTATTGGTTCCTTTGATAGGTCAGGCAGTACTGCATTGGATCCATCTCTCTGGTTACGGTTAATTTTTTCTTTGCCTACACATACTCCGAATAGTCTGGCCTATTCTTTTTACATTCTCCTTTGTCCTCATAACCTGATAAAACTGATATACCAAACAATTCTTCTCTACTCAAGAGGTTAACTAATGCACTATAATTGTGTAGTGGGTTCTTTCCGCTTGATAAGGGTAGAAGAGACTCTTGAGTTATGGTAAGCAGCTCTTCTAGGAAAAGGAAACTACAAAATCAAACCATTGTTCTCTAGTCATGGGTGGTGCCAGAACCTCTGTACCATGGTCCTTCTTTGTTTTGGGATATAGGTCTCTTTATTGAGGGTAGGCTA
>NC_090736.1:35659790-35664790 GCF_036898095.1 Palaemon carinicauda
CGGTCAAGAAATAAGCTGCCACGGCTGAGGTCTACGCTCTACTGAGTGCTCCTCTCATTCTCTTTACTTTCACATTTTTGTTATATCGCAGGTGTATTTGCACAATTCTAAAGAAACATCCTCGGATTCTTCATCCGCGTTATGCTAGATTGCAAGCATTAGTAAATAATGTAAAGGCAACTTAATATCCGAACAAATTTCAACAATTTTTATGAAAATGACGATATGCGGAAATTTATTTTAGTATCTCCTTTTGTTATCAATATTTTATCTTGTCACTTTTTTGAGTCTTTTATAAATTACGAGTGTGTATTTTAGATGATATAAATGCAATTTATGATATAAAAACAACGTCTTATGAACGTTTTATTAAGACAATATTACCCAGCATACCAATTAACCCGTCTATCATTTATAAGAACTGATTTAGATATTGAATGCATATTAGAAATATACCTCAATTAGATAGTTTTATCTCTGTTTATCCATAAAAATATTATTTATTTACTAAGAATCTAAGAAAGCAAAAACGCTAAATAACGAGGTAACATTATCACTTTCTTCACCCAGCAAAGAAAATCAACATAAACGTATTTCCACATAAGTGAAATAGCTATTTCTATATAAATATTTCCATATAAGTATTTATATATTTCTATATAAACAGATCCTAATATTATTGTCGGAACATGTCCTTGGCTTTTGAAACCATATCCTTCATGGCACCTCGAGATCTAAGAGCTTCAGCGATATGTTTCACGGGTGATTCATGAATGGATTTCACAATTGGACTCATTATGGTCTCAACAAAATCCTGCGAAGGAATAAGAGCCACTTTTATGTCAGATCTGGTAATATATATATATATATATATATATATATATATATATATATATATATATATATATATATATATATATATATATATGTGTGTGTGTGTGTGTGTATGTATATATTATGTATGTATATATATATATATATATATATATATATATATATATGTGTGTGTGTGTGTAATATATATACATATATGTATGTATGTTTGTATTATATATATATATATATATATATATATATATATATATATATATATATATATATATATATATATATATATATATATATATATATATATATATATATATATATATATATATATATATATATATATATATATATATATATATATATATACTGTATATACATACACACTGATAGATAGGTAGACGAATAAATAGATGCAGGATCAAGCCAACAATAAATACCTTCTTCGGCCATACTGCATATAAAATTGGATAAATATATAGAGAATGTTGATTTTACATTACAGAGTGCAGAAAAAGTTATGTTCACATCATTAACAATGAAATAAGTATAGGGAATATGACTACTATTCACGCACTGGTCACCATTGGAGATATGATCGTGATTTAGATAAGAATAGAAGCAAACAATAAATCTTTGCAAACCCTTCATGTTGACCGAGAGAGCGTTAAGTACATTGTGTGAAAAAAGAATTATAGGTTGTATTTCCCTAATATATGACAAGAAAGCTTAGCAATAAATGCTTTCGTCTTACCTTGTCCAGGCAAGATCAACTTCCCACATAACAGAACCATCAATTCCTTGTTCTTTGGACATGCCAAATGTGTTCATAATATCCTCTACTTTTACAAAATATTTTCCATCATGGCATCTGAAAAGATAATAACTTGACTTTTTGGTATATAAATAGATATCTGAAAATTAATAATATATTCATAAAAAATTACGTTTAAATACTAACATACAAAAATAATTGTGTACATTGCAAGTATCAGAATTCCTTTGCAAAGTTGTCTTGATAAAAGAGATAAAGGTAAGAATAAAAAAGGGAAAAAATACCAACACTCTTTGGCTTTCCCTTAGAAAAAAACAGCACGAAAGCTTAAGAATATGCACAAGAAACTGAAAGAGTACTCTAAAACATAATAGAAGCCACAAGCACATTGGCAGATAATGCGAATTGCTAACAATACTATGCTTAGAAGACAAAGGATATACACTATATATAATATATATATAAACATGTGTATTTATTTATATATATATATATATATATATATATATATATATATATATATATATATATATATAAATTTATATATATAGTTAGCCTCAGGTTCCGATTTCCTTTTATGGCCTCTCGTGGCATGGTTGGTTTCGACCTGGCCTTTCATTAGAAGGGGCTAGCGTTCGATCCCAAGTATGGGGTAGAAATTTATTTCTATTTGAACACGATGTTGTGTTGATATTTATCCATATTGACTCATTAGGGGTAATTTGAATGAATTACTACCAATTGTGTCACGTGGTGGGCCGGGGAAATCGGGTAAAACTCGCTGGTAAGAGACTGATGTCTCGCCAGGTAAATCCTCGGATAGCTAGTTAGCGCCAGGTTCCGATTTCCTTTTATGGCCTCTCGTGGCATGGTTGGTTTCGACCTGGCCTTTCATTAGAAGGGGCTAGTGTTCGATCCCAAGTATGGGGTAGAAATTTATTTCTATTTGAACACGATGTTGTGTTGATATTTATCCATATATATATATATATATATATATATATATATATATATATATATATATATATATATATATATATATATATATATATATAAACTGATGTACATACACATATATGTATAATAATACATACATTTATATTCGTATATGTGTTCATAAAGATAGTGAGAACATTCCGACTCAGAAAGGAGTTAGACAGGGAGACCCCATCTCTCCTAAATTATTCACAGCATGCTAGAAAAAGTTTTTAAGAATTTATATTGGGATAATGTAGGACTTGACATAAAAGGGGAATACCTTCACAACTCAAGATTTGCAGATGGCATAGTTCTATTTAGTGAATTATGGGAGGAAATGCAAAAGATATTAAATATTTGAGTAAAGAAAGTAGGAATGTAGACGTGACAGTGAATTAAGATAATTTTTAATGAAAATCCAGAGACAACAAATAAGGTTTAAGGACAAACCTCCAGAGATTCTTTATGAATATACGTACTTAGGACAGACAGTGTTTCCTTCAGGACTTGAGACGGAAATTAAAAGAAGGATAGGATGAGATGGAGAGCTTTTGGTAAACAAAATGATATTATGAAATGTAAAATGCCACTTTCTCTAAAAAAGAAAGTTTTTGATTAGACGGTCATAATTAACTTATGCATTTGAAACTTGGAGCCTTATTGAAGTCCTAGAACATAAACTAGTTTTGTTAAAGTTTTTATAGTTTATAAATGAAATATGTATTTTAATGTTGTTATTGTTCATAAAATATTCTATTTTTCCTTGTTTCCTTCCCTCACTGAATTACTTTCCCTGTTGAAGCCCCTGGGCTTATACCGCTAGGGTTGTAGCTTAGCAAGTAATAATAATAATAATAATAATAATAATAATAATAATAATAATAATAATAATAATAATAATAATAATAATAATGATAATAATACTCAAAGAGCTTATTATTATTATTATTATTATTATTATTATTATTATTATTATTATTATTATTATCAAAAGCTAAGCTTCAATCCTTGTTGGAAAAGCAGGATGCTATAAGCCTAAGTGATCCAACAGGGAAAAACTGCCCAGTGAGGAAAAGAAACAAGGAAATAAGTAAACTACAAGAGAAGTAATGAACAATCAAAATTAAATATTTTAAGAACAGTAATAATATTATATTAGATGTATTGAAGTCCTAGAACATTATCTAGTTTTGTTAAAGTTTTTATAGTTTATACAGGAAATATGTATTTTAATGTTGTTGTTGTTCATAAAATATTCTGTTTTTCCTTGTTTCATTTCCTCACTGAATTACTTTCCTTGTTGGAGCCCCTGGGCTTATAGCATATACCGCTAGGGTTGTAGCTTAGCAAATAATAATAATAATAATAATAATAATAATAATAATAATAATAATAATAATAATACTCAAAGAGATTATTATTATTATTATTATTATTATTATTATTATCATTATTATTATTATTATTATTATTATTATCATTATTATTATTATTATTATTATTATTATTATTATTATTATTATTATCAAAAGCTAAGCTTCATGCCTCGTTGGAAAAGCAGGATGCTATAAGCGTAAGTGATCCAACATGGAAAAACTGCCTAGTGAGGAAAAAAACAAGGATATAAGTAATCTACAAGAAAAGTAATGAACAATCAAAATAAAATATTGTAAGAACGGTAATAATATTATTTTAGATGTTTCATATATAAACTAGAAAAATTTCAAAAAGACACGAGCAAGAGAATTAAGATAGTGTGCCCGATTGTATCCTTAAGCAAGAGAACTCTACCTTAAGACTGGAAAACCACGGTACAGAGGCTATAGCACTACCTAAGACTAGAGACCAGTGGTTTGATTTTAGAGTGTCCCTCTAGAGGAGGTGCATGCCATAGCTAAAGAATCTCTTCTACCCTTACCAAGAGGAAAGTAGTCTCTTAACAATTACAGTGCAGTAGTTGACCACTTGAGGGAAGAAGAATTGTTTGGTATTCACAGTGTTGTCAGGTGTATAAGGGCAGAGAAGAATGTGGTAAGAATAGGCCAGCCTTTTCGGTGTGTGTAGGCAAAAGGAAAAAGAAAAAAGAAAAAAAAAAACAGTAAACAGAGAGAGGAATCCAATGTGGTACTGTCTGGTCAGTCAAACGATCCAATAACCCTCTGGCTGTAGTATCTTAACGGAAAAGAATAATGATCGGATTAACAATAAGAGGCATAAAAAGAGCAACATGGATACGAGACCAAAACTAAAGTTGGTATTCCAACAACATGTAATAAAATGAAATGGACGTGGGCAGGATATATAATGAAAAAGACAGATAATAGATGGACATTGAGAATAACAGAACTAGAGATTGCAATAAAGCAGGGAAAGGAAGAGAAGACGATGGATTGACGAACTAAGAAAGTTTGCGGGTATAGAC
>NC_090736.1:35669790-35672290 GCF_036898095.1 Palaemon carinicauda
CTATCCTGTTCGTAATACTAGGCAGGCAGTTAATTCTAATAGCCAGGCCTTCTCCATCACAAGGCTCAATACTACGCTGTTACCAAGTTGTGGAATGATCTTCCTAATCGGGTGGTTGAATCAGTAGAACTTCAAAAGTTCAAAGTTGGAGCAAATGCTTTTTTGTTGACCAGGCGGACATGAGTCTTTTTATAGTTTATTTATGACATATTTGTTTTTGATGTTGTTAATAGTTCATATATGACATGTCTGTTTTGACGTTGTTACTTATTTTAGAATGATTTATTGTTAATTTGTTCTCTTCACTTATTTATTTCCTTATTTCCTTTCCCCACTGTGCTATTTTTTCCCTGTTGGAGCCCCTGGGCTTATAGCAACTTGCTTTTCCAACTAGGGTTGTAGCTTGGATAGTAATAATATATATATATATATATATATATATATATATATATATATATATATATATGTGTGTGTATATATATTTGTGTGTGTGTGTGTGTGTGTGCGCGTGTGTTTATATATATATATATATATATATATATATATATATATATATATATATATATATATATATATATATATGTGTGTGTGTGTGTGTGTATATATATATCATATATATATATATATATATATATATATATATATATATATATATATATGTATATTTATATGTATATATATATATATATATATATATATATATATATATATATATATATATATATACCTACATACACACACACACACTACAGTATTATGAGACAGCTTTGTCAACAAGAAATATCTGTAATTTAGATAATAAGAAAACAATATTTGTAACGAATAGGATGCTGAATGGGCATCACTGTTTATTAGATTTTGCCATTAATGACCAAAATTATATCTAATCGGAAAATGAAGAGGAAAAGAGAATAGTTTCCTTTTAGCAAGTTTACTGCCATTTGTGTCATCACAATGAAGTTATATTCTTTAATCAATTTTACCTTTACCTTATCGGCTAGGAAAATATCATCGGTATTCTGAATGATGCTAAATTTGATGACATCAATATAAACACCATGTTTATGGCACTTGAATGTGGGAACATTCCAGTACACATTAAATTCCTTGGCCTCGGCAATAGTTTCACAGAGAAGCCATAGAACTACGAAGAAGAGACTGCCTATTTTAGATTTCATGGCTGTTTCATTACTTTGATCCTGGTAACGATAACAAAAAGAAAAATATTTTACATTAATGGGTGGGAACATTAAATAACACCTTACTCACATAGCCTAAGCCAAAAGGGAGAGTAGTCTTTTTAAAGCTGATCTGGTTATCACTACACTGAAAAATTCCCTAATTTTTTCCCACCAACTTTTCTTCATTATGGTATTTTTTTATGGAATTGTGTGAAATAATTTTTACAACCCCACACGATTTACCTAGCCTTTTTTCTTTTGCTTTTTCAATTTCGAAATCTTTGAAAGAGGACCAAATACTTACCGCTGTATGAAAACTACAAATATTTCCCTGAAAATCTCATTTTAGTCTCACAAAACCCCAAAGAACTTTTCAAATTTCTTCATATCTCGACCCATGTCATGAAAAGCTAAATCCACGGTAATTTTGTTGCTTATGAAAATCTAAATTCTAGATTTATTAACATTGACACCAATAGATTTCGAGAACCTGCTCAGCTCCCATTGAAGAGAGAAAGCTCTGTACAATTTTTTTTATAAATTTTTACTAAAAAATTTTGTGGATTTCATACTTCGATGAAGAGTATGTAAACACTTACCACACTAGATGGTAGAGTGATTAGCAAAAACAATATTGATGCGGTACAGCATATACAAATATCCAATTGTTCTCTACCTTACCCCCAGCAGGCGATAAGAATAACTTCCCACGGAGATAAGTGAGTTATCATAGACTCCTCTCTCTCTCTCTCTCTCTCTCTCTCTCTCTCTCTCCTCTCTCTCTCTCTCTCTCTCTCTCTCTCTCAAAGATTTATAGAAACATAGCATGAGTATAGGTTAGCATTTTATATAACAAACATGATCATTTGGTTCATACAAATAATCTTTTTTTTTTTTTTTTGGCCTTACCATCTGAAATTCATACAATGCTTTTCTATTGTAAACTTCACCTTCCTCAGCAATAATCTTCTGCATCACATTCAACGACGACTCAAACTTATGTAAGTATATTTTTGTTAGGGTAATTGTTATCCAAGAATTGCTGAGATTCATGTTTAGGAAATTGGCAATTAGATTGATATGATTCCACGTTGGCAATGTAGCTCCATACAGATTTAATGAAAACATAATTGCATACACGTATTTAACAGACATAATGAATCTTTCATTTTGTATTTGTATGCGTTTCATGTTTATTCATAAGCCCACTACCGTACAGTTGGACACAGGAATTGCAGGTACACCTCTCTCTGAAAAAGTGCACCCAACCACACCTTTACTTTGCGGTGAGTTCCTGTTTTGCGCCCTGCCCACCAACT
>NC_090736.1:35679790-35689790 GCF_036898095.1 Palaemon carinicauda
ATAGATGATATCGTTAAAACCAACGTTAAATTAATGATAGCATGTTTCTGGGGGAAAAAAAAAATATTTTTGTAAATATAGTATTAAGTGGACCTAATACTTTATCCTCTTTTTAAAAAAACAAATTCTGGAAAAAATGTGAATATTCCAGTTATACTAAATTCATGATTACATGAATATACAAACCGTTTCGACACATGCAGTTATTTTCTAGAAATGAGTGATTTCCCGTAGAAGGGAAAGGCATTTTAAATGCATCTCTGGAATAATTCCGAGGTTACATCATGAGTGTTAAAATGATGCAGTCGTTCTGTAGATTGGGAACACTAATTGAGAAAGTAAGTAGGCGAGTAATTAAATGTCTCCTTTAATGGGAAATATGAAATGCTATTGAATTCTTAAGCCAGGAAGAGAATCACATGTCAACCAAATGACAAAAGTTAGGTATTAGCAATTGAGAGTTATGTATATTAATACTAGTGTATGCGACCTGTCAACAATGACGGCTAGGTATTTGGATAGCCTTGCACACACACACACACAGATTCAACCCTTTAGACTACCTCCCACTTCCTTTCGGTGGTAACCCCTCTAACCAGGGTATGACTACTCCCCTCCCGCTTTCAAAAGAACGGAAAGATACCGATTATCTATACGTCTGGCAAAGGCGTTGTGCGTAACCCCGTATATATATATATATATATATATATATATATATATATATATATATATATATATATATATATATATATATATATATATATATATAGGTAGTAGGTTGGCCAAGGCACCAGCCGCCCGTTGAAATACTACCGCCAGAGAGTTATGGGGTCCTTTGACTGGCCAGACAGTACTACGTTGGATCCTTCTCTTTGGTTACGGTTCTTTCTCTTTGCCTACACATACGCCGAATAGTCTGGCCTATTCTTAACAGATTCTCCTCTGTCCTCACACACCTGACAACACTGAGGTTACTAAACAATTCTTCTTCGCTCAAGGGGTTAACTACTGCACTGTATTTGTTCTGTGGCTACTTTCCTCTTAGTAAGGGTAGAAGAGACTCTTTAGCTATGGTAAGCAGCTCTTCTAGGAGAAGGACACTCCAAAATCAAACCATTGTTCTCTAGTCTTGGGTAGTGCCATAGCCTCTGTACCATGGTCTTCCACTGTCTTGGGTTAGAGTTCTCTTGCTTGAGGGTACAATCAGGCACACTATTCTATTTAATTTCTCTTCCTCTTGTTTTGTTAAAGTTTTCATAGTTTATATAGGAAATATTTATTTTAATGTTACTCTTCTTAAAATATTTTATTTTTCCTTCTTTCCTTTCCTTACTGGGCTATTTTCCCTGTTGGGGCCCCTGGGCTTATAGCATTTTGCTTTTCCAGCTAGGGTTGTAGCTTAGCAAATAATAATAATAATAATAATATATATATATATATATATATATATATATATATATATTTATATATATACATATATATATATATATATATATATATATCCAAACACTTGCTTTTTATAATATAGGGGAAATTATTATTATTATTATTATTATTATTATTATTATTATCATAAGTGGGAACATTGAGTCACATGCACTCCCAAGAACATATATTAACAATTGATAATTGGGAGTTGGAGCAAAGTGTCGTTAAAGAAGTCAGAGAGCTGGGTAGGGTATGGGAATGTTAGGGTGGTTGTGTAATAAAGAATAAAAGATAGAGAAACGCAGCGAGTGACCAAAGAAGCTTTGTTAAAGGCGTATATCTAACGAATAAAGTTACCACATAAGACTGAACAACGTTATATCATAAGTAAGTGAGAAATGTGATGTCATCCATCATTCATATCTGTCGGGATACTCACCAATGATAAATGTGCTGACCTTGAGACAGAATATCCATTGTAAGTTATGCAGGTGAATAATGAGCGCCGAAATTATCATTTCAAATTATGCAAATTCATGTCAGAAAATTACACCTAATACGAAAACGTCAACATGTATTATATATCTTCATGTATAACGTGCGAGTTTTCTGTGGGCAAGATTCCACATGGTTTTGCAAGACCCAAAATGTATCATCATATGCTGTATATTAAACATGAAATAACAGTTAGCCATGGATATCTCAAGAAGGAGATTCATTTAATCAAATAGAGCACTAATAGCTGGAAAGGTGGTTTGAAAGAATTGGTGGAATGAATGAGTCATGATATCCAGGAAGCACCTGATCGATTGTGAGATAGGAAAGAATGATGCAATTTATGCGTGGGAGAGCTTGACGTTTGCTGATAATCCATGTGCGCGTGCGACCGCTATTGCTGTGTAAATTGTACAGGGTAAATGAGCGTCCACTTACAAAGGGTTAAGAGATTAAAGTGACATTATTGTCTTGCTCTGTTGTTCACCGGGCTGGTCTCTGTTAGGGAAAATGATAAATTCTGAAGAAATAATACTCATACAGACACACACACACACACACACATATATATATATATATATATATATATATATATATATATATATATATATATATATATAAATATATATATATATATATATATATACAGAATATATATATATATATATATATATATATATATATATATATATATATATATATATATATATATATATATATATATATATATATATTTATG
This sequence comes from Palaemon carinicauda, assembly GCF_036898095.1. Lineage (NCBI taxonomy): Eukaryota > Metazoa > Arthropoda > Malacostraca > Decapoda > Palaemonidae > Palaemon > Palaemon carinicauda. Next base: position 35,682,453 of record NC_090736.1, read on the forward strand.
CATATATATATATATATATATATATATATATATACATAAATATATGTATATATATGTATATATGCATGTATATACAGTATATATCTATCTATCTATCTATATATATACATATATATATATATATATATATATATATATATATATATATATATATATATATATATATATATCTATATATATATTGTGGAGGATTAATTTTTGTTTTATATTTATTTATTTCTCATTGTTTGCCAAATCTAGAGAGAGAGAGAGAGAGAGAGAGAGAGAGAGAGAGAGAGAGAGAGAGAGAGAGTATGTGTGTGTGTGTATTAGTGAGCGAGAGGAAGTTAGTGTATCGATTGCTTGTTTTGAGGAAGACTGTTGGTATAAATGAGGTTGTTTATGTTTTTAGCTAGGTTAGGGCAGTGGTGAATGTCTTGGGTGAATGCATTTTTTATTTGACTGCAGCAAGAGGCAGTTGTGTGAATGCTGTACTACTATTATTTTATTTTATTACCAGCGTGGAAGTGTTTTGTTTATTTTGACAGTAAGTTCAATTTATTTATCTTGGCCAGGAGTGTTTATGAATAATAGAAAGTTTATTATTTATCTTTGATTATAGCGCGATAGTTAAGTTAGCTAGGAGTGTTTGTAAGTTTTTCTTTTTTCATTTGGAGGCCGTAATTCCTCCTTTGGAGAGATTTTTTTTTTTTTTTTTTTTTTTTTTGTGGAATTGATTGTTGACGACCTGGCTAATGATAAGGAAGTTGATACGGCTACTCTAAATTACATAATTGTTGATGACCCGGACCGAATGAACTTCCGATTGCTGTTAATGATGATGATGATGATACTGATGATGATGATGATAATAATAACCACGACCCCAATCAGGGGAGTAGTTGTGGCAAATTGCCACCCAGTGGACTGTTAAACACAGAGCTGTGGTAGTGTGCTGCAAAAGATAGTTTGGCAGTGTGTGGACGACTGTGTTGGTGTCAACATATATTATATAAACATACAGATTTGGTATTGTTGTGCTGTTAAATTTAAAGTTTTAATGTTTTTTTTTTTATGTGAATGGTGTTAGTTTATTGTATATTTATTAAGTTTATGATTAGTTTTAAGTATTTTGATTGTGGATGGTTTTCAGTTAAGCGTTTTAGTTTTAAGAAATATAGTATTAAGGTTATGGTTTGTTTTCATTTCCCTTCTGTCCAAGAGTCCAATTGATAACGTAAGGGGAAAGTTTGTGATGAGGAGACATTTGTCAGTTTGAGTGATTCAAAGGTGTGGGGGGCTAGTTTTTGTGACATCCCGCCACGTTATTTTGGTGCCAGAACAGGGACTGCGGAGGTGGGATTGATAGCTGGACTCTTAGACGAAGGTCTGATAAGGAATTAGATTTAAGACGGAAAAAAAATGGAAGAACAGTTAAGGGTTTTGAAGGAGGAATTGCGGCTAACTAAGGAGCGAGAGGTGTAGTTGTTGTTAGAGAAGGCGATGTTGAGTTGTGAGAATAAGGAGATGCGAAAATAACTGAAAGCGCTAAAGGGAACTGAAGAGAGAGTGGAAAAAGGGTGTTGAGATGGGGATGCGAGAGAATGAAGAACGAATAGAGAAGCGAATGGAAGTTATGATGGGGCATGTAATGGGGATGATGAAAACGTTCGTGGCTGAAGGTGCAGTCGGAGGAGTGGCTTCTGCTCCAGGTAATGGGTTGATAGTGGATGAGAAGGCTAAAGTAAGTGATAATGGGGAAGGTAGTGATAGTGAGATTGAAGATAAAGGAATTAGGCATAGTAAGGATGAACAGAAATGTGATAGGAAGAATGAGACGAAAGGTAAAAGTAATGAGAAGAGGGAAAAGAAGAAAGGTCAGGCTGAGAGTGAGGATGATCATGAATGGGCGAAAATGGTGAGAAAGAAAAAGGGTAAGAAAGGAGTGGTTATGGATAGGAATTCAAGTGTTGAAGTGGATTCATTATATTTGAATGAGGAAGAAGGAAACAAGAAGGGATTAGGCAGTGAATATAGTAGTGAGAATGAAGTTGAAGTTTGTAAGACAGTAGTTATGAGAGAGGTACCAATGTGTGAAAGGTTTAATGAACATAGCAGCAGGGATGTATATGACTTTTTTAGGGAGTATGAAAGGTTCTAGTATGGTGATAGTAAGAGAGTTTGTGCTAGGGAGTTAAGATTATATTTGACAGGGTATTTGTTGACGATGTATGGTGTGATAATGAGTGTAGAGGATGTTGATTACGAAAGTGTGAAAAAGAGAATAATTGAACATGTAAAATGTATGAAAGGGAGTGTTAGGTATAAGCGTAAGAATGATTTTGATGAAGCACAGATGAATGTAGGAGAGGCAATATCAATGTATGTATGTAGGTTAGAGGCGTTAGCTAGGAAGAAGTATGTGGATGATGACATAAATGAGAATAAGGAATTAATGAAGACGTTTTTGGCTACTGTACCTGAGAATGTTGCCGAGTTTATTAATTTGAAACGGAAGGAGAAAATGAGGTGGACGAAAGAAAGACTGACATGGGATGATATTTTAGAGATAGTTGAGGATTACAAATTAGATAGATGTATGAAAGAAAGTAATTCTGTGAATGTGAGAATTGAAATGGAGGAGGTGTTCCAGAATTCGTTAGTTTTAGAGATGCTGTTATGAGAGGACCGATGAGAGTAGCTGATAGTGTAGTAGATAGGATTGTTAGGGCGAGTCATATGGGAATACCTGTAAGGACAAATGAAGGGTTTAGGCAAGGGAATCAGGTTTGGAGAGATAGGAGTGCTAGTGCGCAGCGAGGTAGGACAGGTAGTTGTGTCCATGAAGAGAAATGTTATAGGTGTGGGAAAGTAGGACATAAAAAGAAGGGGGTGTAGATGGGCATTAGGAGCATGTTTCGGGTGTGGAGAGACAGGGCATCGTATTAGTGAGTGTAAGAAAGAGAAAGGGGTTAAGTGTTACCAGTGTGGTATGACTGGGCATATAGCGAGTGGATGTAGGAGTAACGGTACAAATGTGATTTGTGGCAATTGTGGTAAGAATGGTCATTATGCGAGGATGTACAAGGAGCAGCGTGCTAAATGTACTGAAAGTGGTGTAGATGGGCATATAGCTAGGGTTTGTAGGAAGAAATTCACTATGAACTTTTTGAGTGGCGACAAGTCTAGATTAACTCTGAGTTTTTCTGAGTCCTTCTTTGGAACACAAAACAGCCTTCCTTGGAATTTTATGGATTTAACTTTCCGGATTACTCTTTTGTCTGAGAGTTCTTGGGCATATTCTTCCAGAACGGGGGATGAGTGTTGGAAGAATTGAGGGAATTGAGGTGGAGGACTGCTCCAGCTCCAACCTAGTCCATTTTTAATCAGGGTTAAAAGAATACCGGGTTAGACCGTCTCTGAGTTACTGCGCACCTTCGTGACGTCATTGGATAGTGACTGTAGAAGAAAACGAGGAAAACAAGTTTTAGGGTCACTGTAGTAGGTGTTTCCCTCATAGCACATTTTTCTTTCTTTCGTGACTGAGGAAGATAACTTTTACCTTATTCTTCAAGTACATTATTATTTGAAGACTAGAATTTCAGTTTTTTCTCTTTGTTTTTATTTATTTTTTGGTTAAGGAGATAAGAGAATTCTGTTTAAAATTAATACTTTTTAATGAAAATACAGAAAAAAGAAAAAAAAATTCAGGCTTTTATTAGGAAATTTACTATTTCTCTATTTTTCCATATTTTTGCTTTTGACTTCTCTCACAGGAGATTTTTCTGTTCAAGATTCTTATCATAAAAAACATGCGACACTGTAAAAATAGGGAAACAACTATTGGTAGATTTACAAAAGGAATCATATCAGAAATGAGAGAGAGAGAGAGAGAGAGAGAGAGAGAGAGAGAGAGAGAGAGAGAGAGAGAGAGAGACTTGATCTACAGCCATACACGGAGCAAATGGCCATGACTCCTCAGGACCCAGAGTATTAACGAGGATTTATCCAGAGATTAACCAGGTGGATGAAGACCGCTTGGTTAAGAGAGCTGAGTTCTTGTTGTTCTCCCGAGTAGAGTCAAATACAGACTGATGACATTTCTTAATCTGAACCCTAACCAATGCAGCCGCTCAGCGACATGCGCGATATTGTTCTTATTTTGGTCAGAAGTGGGCTAACCCGGTATTCTTTTAACCCTGTTTTTAATTAGGCTGTGGGCCCAGGGATCGAAAGTCCAGCGATCCCTAAATAGCTGTAGTCTCCCTCCTATTGGAAGTATCTTACTTCTGCTGTTGTGGACCTGAGGCCTTACCTCCTTGAATGCGTCCTCCCCTGTATCCCCTTCCTCTTGAAGGGCTTCTAGAAGAACCTCTGGCTGTTCCTCTAGCTCTTGAACGAAAGGAAGAAGTCTGCCTTTCGAAGGCTGGGTTAAAAACTGCCGACTGTGTCGCCACTTGTTGAGGTACCAGCTGGTACGTAGTTGGAGGTTGTGCCACTATCTGAGGCACCGCGGTCACAGGAAGTTGTTGTTGATGTTGCTGTCGGTAGGGTTTAGCCGGCCTTGAGGATGGCCTAGGCCTTTTTGTCTTCCTGTTGGCTTGGGGACTCTCATCCGGAGAAGACTTTCTCTTAAGATCTAAGCCCCACTTTTTGAGAAGTTTCCTATTCTCTGTGGCGGCCTTGTCTACTACCTCTTTAACCACTTCATTGGGAAAGAGGTCTTTACCCCAAATACTAAAGGAGATCAGTTTCTTCGGTTCGTGCCTCACCGCAGCCGAGGGGAACACGAACTCTCTACAGGCTCTCCTAGCTTTAATAAAGCTATAGAGATCCTTCGTAACTGGCCAGATGGGTTTTGGCCACAACCATGAACAGGTCCTGGTTCTTGGGGGTCACTTACCATCGTTTCTAGTGTCGTTTGCAACGACATCGATGCCGCAAGTCTTTCCTTTGTCTCTTGCTCTCTACGCAAGAAAACCTCCGACAGTTTTGGAAGTGCCTCACCGAACTGGCGCTCAGCAATATCAGCTTCCAGCTTCCCGACTGAGAAGGTAAGGTGTACGTCCTTCCAGTCTTCTTGGTCCAAGGGCAAGGTCAGAGATAATGGCTTGCACTCCTCCAAGGAGGGGCATGGTTTCCCTGCCTCCACTGCCTTTAAGGCTGCCTTATATCCCTTTTCCAAGAAGGGAAAGGCTCTGGTAGGAGAGGCCACAAAGTAGGGAAGCTTCTTACTCAAGGCGGGCTCCTTTGAGTTAGTGAAGCCCCTCTCTTTCATCGAGCTCGCTAGTAACGTCTGAGCTTTACTATGGTCAAAAACTATGACCTCCTTCGGCACCGTCTCCTCCTTTGAGGCTGGCTCCTTCCTAAGACGGACATAGCAGTCTGGATAAGAATCTTTGTTGGGCCAAAATTCTACTTCTTCCAGGGGAATTGCTCCCAACTTTTCTGTGATCACGATCTTCCCGGTTGTCATTGGCATGTGTTCGGCATACCTCCAAGGATTGGTATCCGAGCACAAAGGAAGATCCTTCACGCTGAGCCGCTTATGGGGCCCACGTGATGCTGAAAGTTTACGTATCTCCAGTTTCATTGCAGCTTCCTTCTCATCATTCTTCCTTTGAATCTGTTGGATCATCTCAACAATGGAAGAAAGAGTCCTACCCAGTTCATCTGGGATCGCAGACGATGTAGAAGGAACAAGTTTTGGGTCCGGAACCGATGTAACCGACACTTCGTCGATTTCTTCCTCTTCTACTTGAGGAGCCTGGAACAGCTCCTCCTCCTGACCTTCTCCTAGAAGGTCCTTCTCAGTAGAATCCGACACCTCCGACATCCTATCGTCCAATTGGATGTCTTGAAGGGCGGCCGATACTTCAAAATCTACCGGATTCTGGGCAGTTGGTATCTCCACCTGAGGCTGGGGGATGATTGCATCAGCCGATGCTTTAGGGAAAAGGTAGGCCCTCATCTTCTCATTTGGAAGGTAGGGGCCTGAGGTGTTTTTCTGAAAACCTCTCACCCAGGATCGTAACATTTCCCTCGCAGCATCCCTTGAATCCGTCGACTTAGGGTCGTCAAAAGCCTCGGTAATCAAGTTAGAACAAACTGTACAAACCTGGGGGTCCCAATAGCGGAGATCACCTCTGGAGGCTGCGCATGGTGCGTGCCTCCTGCAAAGTTGATGTCCACAGAAGTTCTTACTGCAGATATTACAGAACACACTCCCGCACTTCGGATGGTCCTCCTGTAAAGAGAAGAAAAATCCATGAGTATCAAGTGAAGGCTTTCACTTATATTGAAACATTCAGCTTATATAGAAAAGCTATAAAAGAAAGAAGATAAGACACATACTTGTATTTCCTGTCCAGTCAATTGCTGAAAACTCCCGAGATATTAAAACTAAGGTTAATTCTATTCTAGAATACCTTATGTAATATCCTAAACGGAAATTTAAGGTGTAGTTCACACCTTGAGATAAAGTTTTAATATACGGGATAGAAAGAATACAGAAAGAACTTACTTTCTATATATCGTACGGTCTCAACAAAAGGGTGTACAAGATAACATTAAGTATGATGAAGAACTTTAGTGTTATCACATACTCTGTACAGCAGTTTCTACTAATGCAGTGTGTACTACACTACAAATATAGCAACTACTGTACATCACATGATGTTGTGCCGGCCGGCATCTACCCCTGTATAGTTCAAAGATATACTATCTTTAACTAATAGGCAACAGCCCTCTGATTCACGACTGTGTGCCGGCTGGCAATCATTGCCAGCCGACATCTGAAAACACTAATACCCGGCTGCCGGCCGCTAATCGTAGTGGCCAGCAGGTTCGGGCTGTGTTTACACTGCCGGCAGGCAAAGGTAATAATACCCATGCCCGCCGGCAGTAGCCAAGAACCAGAGAACCTACACGCCGGCAGCCGGGTTAGGAGAGCAACACAATAGTCAGAGAAACAGTATGGATGTAAGGTTATAAGGCGGCATTACCATACGACCTTCCATCCAGAAAGAGTGAACTTATGGAAGGGGAGAATGTAGCATTCAGGCTTCCAAAGAATCCATAGCCTGCTGGGCTCTACCGGCAGACATGGAAGGGAGACCAAGGGAAGTCTGGGGTTCACTCTGCAAAGAACAAAGGGTCTCTGCCCGCCGACACGTAATGCCAGCCGGCAGAGAGCTGAGCCGGTCCTCCATCCTAACCTACACTAGGTACGGAAGTAGGACTGCGGCCAAAAGAAAATAAAAGAAAGAGAGGTGGGGAAGGGATAAGGGTCCTATAGACTTCGTTCTAGCAAGAGACACACTCAGCAGTTAGGGAAGCTCATCCTAACCTAGAGTTGTC
>NC_090736.1:35697290-35707290 GCF_036898095.1 Palaemon carinicauda
TGCCTCCATAAAAGAAATCTCTCCCAAGCGGCACCAGAAACACCTCCACTTGACCATTCCAATTTGGAACTATTTGATATTTGTGTGACACCACGACAAGATATTCATTAGCTGGATTCCGGAATAAGGCATTTGGAGATCTGTATTTCATTTTCCTCTATTTTAGTTTTTACAATCTCCATCGAAGTAGAAAAAAAATTGCATTGTGAAGCATGCATATATGAATAAGTGGTGCCCCTCAGATTTTTTATACAATATATATCCCATTCCTCTATCATATCTTAGTCGATTTTAAAGCAACTGGTTAAATTTTCCTACAGAGCATTTAAGATATATAGAGGAGTATAAAATATAATGGTCAAACTATATGCAGCCGGACAAATGTTGGTATACGGATCCTTAAGGAAGCAAATCCTCCAAACGCCCAAAAGCAATTATAGTTAACCCTGGAACGGTACGGTGGGTAGTCCGCGACCCCGAGCGTCAAAAAAAAAGAGGTTTTTCTCAAGTGACTCACCCCCGTGACTGAATTTGTGGGTGATCGACCTGCAGTAGGTGTCTCGCCTACACGCTCTAGTAGTGTCCAGATGTGCGTTGCTGTAGCTGTACTCCTTCCCCGATTTCTGAGACGCGTCGGGGTCGAGCGCGACCACCGAGTTTACCCTTCTAAGGTAATTTGCATAATTATCAAAGTTATTACGTATTATGAAATTGTCGTAGAATGGTGCAACTTGTATAGGTTATCAGTTGTGGAAAGTCTTGGTGGATTGTTTGGCTACCATGTGCATGATTTTTTTTTTTAGTTAAAATGTCGTTCATCACCACGAGGACCATTTTACCGCGAGTGCCCCGTTTTCATTTCTTTTTTCATATTTTTGCCAAGTCATTTTCCCGTAAGATATTGTCAAATAGTGTCGTAAAACTTTTGCTTTTTTAGTGTTGGAAAGTGTGTCTAGATGATCTGGCTACCCATGTGTGACTTTGTTTTTGTCAGATACGACGTAGTTATTGGTATATTGGGTATTTAACTGCGGTTGCCAATTTCTGTTTTTTTTTCAATATTTGTAAAAATTTACTACGTAGTAAGGAATTGCCGTATATTATTGATTTTTTTTTCATGTTTATGTGTTAGAAAGTGTGCCTTGATGGTTGGGCTAACACGTTCATGTCTTTTTTTTTATCTGAGATGCCGTATATTAGAATGTTGGGCATTTTACCGCAAGTGCCCCTTTTTCATTTTTTTTTCATTTTTTTGCCAAGTCATTTTTCCGTAAGATATTGCCAAATAGTGTCGTAAAACTATTGCTTTTTTAGTGTTGGAAAATGTGTCTATATGATCTGGCTACCCATGTGTGACTTTGTTTTTGTCAGATACGACGTAGTTATTTGTATATTGGGTATTCAACTGCAGTTGCCAATTTCTGTTTTTTTTTCAATATTTGTAAAAATTTACTACGTAGTAAGGAATTGCCGTATATTATTGATTTTTTTTTTCATGTTTATGTGTTAGAAAGTGTGCCTTGGTGGTTGGGCTAACACGTGCATGTCTTTTTTTTTTTTATCTGAGATGCTGTATATTAGAATGTTGGGCATTTTACCGCGAGTGCCCCTTTTCATTTGTTTTGCATTTTTTTGCTTAGTCATGTTACCGTAAGGAATTGGCAAGTAGTGTCGCAAAACTTATATTTTTATAGTGTTGGAAAGTGTTTCTAGATGATCTGGCTACCCATGCCTATTTTTTTTTAGCCAGATATAGCGTATATATAGGTATGTGTTCGATTTTCCTGTGATTGCCATTTTTTCGTTTTTTCCCATTTCTTTCAAAATTACTACGTACTAAGGAACTATCACAGAGTAATGATTCATTTAGATGTTTATTTGTCGGAAAATGTGCCTTGATGGTTTGCCTAGCACGTGGCTGAAATTTTTTTTTCTGAAATGCGTATAATAAAATGTTGGCCATTTTTCCGCGAGTGCCCCTTTTTAATTGTTTTTCATTTTTTTACTTAGTCATGTTACCGTAAGGAATTGGCAAGAAGTGTCGCAAAACTTATATTTTTATAGTGTTGGAAAGTGTTTCTAGATGATCTGGCTACCCATTCCTATCTTTTTTTTTTTTTAGCCAGATATGGCGTATGCGTTCGATTTTCCTGTGATTGCCATTTTTTCGTTTTTTCCCATTTCTTTCAAAATTACTACGTAATAAGGAACTATCACAGAGTAATGATTCATTTATATGTTTATTTGTCGGAAAATGTGCCTTGATGGTTTGCCTAGCACGTGGCTAATTTTTTTTTTTCTGAATTGCCGTATATTAGAATGGCCATTTTTCCACGAGTGCCCCTTTTTATTTGTTTTGCATTTTATTGCTTAGTCATATTACCGTAAGGAATTGGCAAGTAGTGTCGCAAAACTTATAATTTTATAGTGTTGGAAAGTGTTTCTAGATGATCTGGCTACCCATGCCTATCTTTATCTTTAGCCAGATATGGCGTATATATAGGTATGTGTTCGATTTTCCTGCGATTGCCACTTTTTCGTTTTTTCCCATTTCTTTCAAAATTACTACGTAATAAGGAACTATCACAGAGTAATGATTCCTCTAGATGTTTATTTGTCGGAAAATTTTGTTTACTTCTTTTTTGATTGAATATCATCAAATTTTTTAGCTAAAATATTATATTGTTTTACATTTTTTTTTCGATTTTATTTCCCTTCAAAAAATTTTTTTTAGGTCAGAATTTTAATTTTATAGTCGTAAAATAATCGACAATTATCCAGCAACCCACCATACAATTTCTATGCATATCCAAGAATAATTAGATTAGTAAATAACACCTTGAAATTGACATACCCTTCCTACATTTCAAGTGGCAGATTAGGGAGTCTGAGTCAGTGTGCTTGGCGGCCATTTTGTGGACATATCCGAAGCGTAAGTTGCCCTATCTATATATATTCTTGTTCCCTATAGAATTTGTGATATTTTGGTATATTTTTACCTGCATAAATATCATATTATATATTAAATATATGTATTTTTTTACGAAATTTCTAAGTACTCAAAATATTACCTTTAGATATGGCCCCTGATATAAATGTAAGTTACAAAATAATGAAGATTTTTTTAAATATTTCTATTTTAGGATACCATATGTTTATTCCCTAAAAAAATTAGCCACTTCCTATTTCATTTGGGTACCCAAAAAAATTCATGAAATTTGAACAAATTTTTTTGGCCAAAAAAAGTTACCCTTTTTTTCTCATTTCAGATCTTCACCTCCATGGGTCTGACTTCATCCAAAATATATCAAGATGTGTCGTAAACATTCAAGAATCAATTCCTAAAAGGATTTGTGTATATATGTATAAACTTTTATTTATGAATTTTTATGTAAGGTCTTTTTTTTCTACTTAATATTTTAAAATATTTATAATAAATAGTTTTTCTGCAGATGAGTAGTATTTATCTGTACAATTGTTTTAAGCATTTATTGAAGTTTTTTTTGGCAAAAGAAAAAAGGAGGTTACTGCAAAAACTGATTTTTCAAGAATTTTTTTTTGGCGTCGGGGTCGCGCGCGTCCGAGTATACCCTTAAAGGGGTGTCCGAGGAGCGTACCTATCCAGGGTTTCCCCCAAAATCACCCATTATTTGGATAAGCATTTGATTCTAACAAAATAATCTCGTTATTTATATCCTGTAATAACTATCTCCAATTTTGCCATTTAGTTTCGATAATTATCATGTGAATAAAGCACTTACGATAAAGATTGAATTAGCAATGTAGTAAAGATTTTATTATATATGTTTAAGATTTTAGTTCAAATGGCAATGCTAATCCTTCAAGGCCAAGATAGCAGACGGTGAGATGACAAAGCTCAACAATGAGAATGTAAAATAAATGATGAATAAAGGGAAAGTGGCTTAGAGTCTAAAGACTGAAACGGCTCATACCCCTGAATCTGAATAATTTGGGAAATATTTTACAATAAAGTATCCTCACGTATTACGAAATATTACATTCAATGAATATCTATAAGCTGTAAGTAGTTTTTAGCAGTCAATCTATCATCTGAAAAATAACGATAAGCTTTTGGGAGCAAAATACAATAATTTCTATTGGAAACATTGCATAATATTGACAAACAAAATTTTGATATGCATAAATGTCTAAAAAGGAGTTTATGTGCTGTTACATTACTTCATTAACAACAGTAAGCAAACCATTTGATCTCTCTCTCTCTCTCTCTCTCTCTCTCTCTCTCTCTCTCTCTGAACGTCCTTTATGTGGGTATAACTCATGTATGGTGTTTTTATCAATATTATTTTAACATAGAAACATAATTGAAATTACTTCTTTTAGTTCATCGGTAACTTGAACAAGACTAATGTTAAAATAATCAAATATTGCTGTTAACGGAAGGTATTGTTTAGCTACGACACTCCAATATTTACTACATGATTTTCTGGGTTCATAATATATATATATATATATATATATATATATATATATATATATATATATATATATATATATATATGTTTGTGTGTGTGTTTGTGTATTCAGTATTTGTAGTTGATATTTGAGACGTCAAATGATAACTGAGAATGAGATATGGCAACTCGATTTCTAACATTTCAATGCTTCCGTTAACAAAGACAGCCCTTCACTCTCTTCGATTCCCCTAGGTTGGAGAAGGCTCCGCCCATTTCGTAGTGGTAGTAAGAGGAGCAACTCGATGTCTGTTTTGTCATGGGAACACTAGAGACATCTGACGAAAGATTTCCCCTGAGTGTCGGCGTTCTTTTGATTTTAACTGTACACTCAGAAATTCAAAACAAAACTGGATAATTATTATAAGGATCTTTTCAAACAACTTCTTACTTCGAATCATTAACAGGATACGACCGAGTATGAAATAAACACCGGTGATTGAAATAATATGCCTTACACAAATAAATATATTCTATCTAAGTTACAACACTTTGAAAGAATTTACATAAAAAAATAAATCACTCGAAATATTAAGTCTGAACAAAACTTAGATTAAGACAAAAATGTTACGCTCTGAAAATTATATAATCACTTAACTTGAAATATTAAATCTGAATAAAACCTTAGACTAAGACAAAAGAAATAAATACTTATGAAAGTTATACAATGACCTGTTCCACTTGAAATTAAATTTTACACAATTAATTAGTCTTGACACCTATTAAAGAAATTATATAAAGTAACTGATTAACTTACGTATTTAGCTCGAGCGAAGTTAACCAGATAATGATACAAATATACTTCACGTTTCTTACTTGCACAGGGTCATTTACAAAAATTTACACAATACCAGCACTCACTACAGCACAATGAATTTTAAATTTTCTTTATCGTCTTTTGTGATGTTTCTCGACATTACATGCGATATATGTTATAATAAACTGAATCACTGTGGAGAGGACCCACTATGGGCACTTGGAGAGAGAGAGGGGGATGCACTTAGGCTCTTTCAGAGGATGGCTATTTCTCTTCTGCTGCTATGCAGCCCTGGGCGCCTATACATGAATTTTGTAACTACTAGAATATTCTGATAGATTATTCTCGTTGCCTGGGCTTAGTGACTCCAGTGACTCCAGAGTTTTCAACTACCACGTATCGAATAGGAGAATCAACCTCTCGGCATGCCAACCCCCTCTCTCAGGTGCTTCATCCACCCACCATCCTCATAAATAAAAAAAAAAGAAGATAAAATCTAGCCCTGGGATTTTCGAGAACCTTCCAAAACACATGGCAAATATAAGAATTGCGTATTTTCTCACAAACATGATGCAATACCTCATAAAAATATAAAAAAGATTTACATAAGCCCTTGTTCATATCTCGTACGGATCATATAGCATTCTGAAACAGATTACGTAAGAGTAACAAAATATGTTAAATAAAAAGTTAATAACGTAAATTTACATATACTGACCTGATTGAAGAATAAAAAAAAATGACCAACGAAAGTTTTACGTAATTTACATACCAAACTTATACATACATGGGAGGAGCTCATCTTAAGAGCTGGCTATTCACCTCTTCAATGCACATATGAAAACATAAATAAGATACCTGATTAATCTATTTACTCAACACTAGACCAGCTTCGTAAGAATACACACACACATATCATATATATATATATATATATATATATATATATATATATATATATATATATATATATATATATGTAAATTATATTTATATATATATATATATATATATATATATATATATATATATATATATATATATATATATATACACACACACATATATATATATATATATATATATATATATATATATATATATATATATATATATATATATATATATAACGAGGAACAGAGGAAAGCAATACTTCGGATAGGCTACGCAGGGGATGTCTGGAGAGCATACTGAAGAGCGTTCCTCCAATGATTCTTAAATTCAAGAATCTACAGTAAAAGATGAGAGCTATTGCTCAGCCTCATAAGTTCAGGGAATAATGGTATATATATATATATATATATATATATATATATATATATATATATATATTTATATATATATATATATATATATATATATATAAATATATATATATATATATATATATATATATATATATATATACCATTATTTCCTAAAATTATGAGGTCGAGCAATAGCTCTCATCATGTACTGTAGATTCTTGAATTTAAGAATCATTGGAGGAACGCTTTCAGTATGCTCTCCAGACATCCCCTGCGTAGCCTATCTGAAGTATTGCTTTCCTCTGTTCTTCGTTATTCTCCCCAATATCCGACACAGCTGTCTTACTCCTTGTGACTTTCTTTTATTTCTTGCTTTTATCAGTACAATAACTTTAATTGAAATTTCCAGGTTTAGTGCGATATATTTTCCCTTCTTTTGTACTCGAACAAAATTCTGTGTATTAGTAACATCGGGTATTGAAGAATATTCACGGCAATATTCTATAGAAAAATATTACATAAAAGAATTTAGAGGATTTTTTTTTTTTTTAACAAAGTCGATATTGAATGAAATATACCGGGACTGCCTTTAATGCACTCAGTGCACACACAAACATTATATATATATATATATATATATATATATATATATATATATATATATATATATATATATATATATATATATATATATATACAACACAAACAAAATCTTTTGACACCATATAAATACAGGAGAATTGAATGAGCAAAGAAAAAAAAAAGAATTATAATTGGAACACCGACAAACATAAAGGGGCCATAGATATTCCATACGAGTTCTGCAAATCCATCGCGCTTCATTCATGTTCTCCTCTTTGAGATCAACCTCCTGATGCGACTGATTTACATCGTCTTTCCCTCAGAAATAAGCTCAGAGGTGAATTCAATGTTTTCATTGTGAGCGGTAGAAAAAGCAATCGAAAAATATCTGGTGTTGAACTGTCTAAATCGATTGAAGTTTTTAATGTTATAGTTACGTGGTTTTCTTTCAAAAGGGACCGGAAACAGATGTCATTAAATTGGATTTATTCTTCTTTTACTTGATAAGTTTTCTAAATATATGATAATGTACTCAACGCGTTTTTCAGGTACGATCAGAAAAATCTCATTGTTTACTTCTTCAGTAAATTATGTACAGTTGGACACATGAGTCCTCGACGCAACGTGTTAAGCAGAAATGCAGCCTGCCACACCCTTACTGCGCGGCGAGTAACCAAGCAGATAGTGTAGGGAGATATGGTGAAGGTGGTGACCGGTGTTAAACACAGGTACCCGCCGCGCAGTAATATGTCACCTGCCTAAAAGTGAAAATAAAACCAATATTGATTGTATAGTTCCTTATTTAGCTCGTCTAATATCAAGGCATATTGAAAGCCTCTTAAACTATAATTTCAACTAAGAATCTGCCTTCCGATTGTCAGCATTGAAAATATAGCAAATGGAGATGAGTAAAATGGGTATGTGCCGGGACTTGCAAGGCAGACACCAACACAGAAAATTTAAAGTAACATAGGAAAGAACAAGTTATGCAAGCAAACATTCGTCGATTGGATGACACCTGAAAATGGCAACAAGTTAAACGAATAAGAGAAAATGAAATAGTTTGAAATATATCCTTTCTGTATTGAACATCATAAATTTATTCTATGCATAGAACCGCTCAAACCATCTTAAATAAGTGACACATTGTTTAAAAGAATTTGGAACATGACATATAAGCGTTTATATTTAAAGACGAAAAGAGAGAGAGAGAGAGAGAGAGAGAGAGAGAGAGAGAGAGAGAGAGAGAGAGAGAGAGAGAGAGAGAGAGAGAGATGTATATAAACGAGGCCGAGTTCGGAAAGAGAAAAGGTTTGATTGACCTAACACGAAAATAGACGAGGTGGAAACATTATGGTAAAAAAATGCGCAGAACAAACTAGGAAATCGCCCGTTGGAAATGAACGTCCAAAAGATCTTGTCTGGGAAGAAGTGAAAACTGTCGGGGATAGGACAGTAAATTTAGTGCAAGTAACCAGTGTCAGATGTAGAAAGAAAAGCTTTTTTCAAAGTATTATTATTATTATTATTATTAGTAGTAGTAGTAGTAGTAGTAGTAGTAGTAGTAGTATTTTCTAGCTTACAACCCTAGTTATAAAAGCAGGTTCTATAAGCCCAGGGGCCTCAACAGGGAAAATAGCCCAGTGAGGAAAGGAAACAAGGAAAAATAAAATATTATATTTAAGTACAGTAACATTAAAATAGATATTTCCTATAGAAACTACAAAAACTTTAACAAAACAAGAGGAAGAGAAATTAGTTAGAATAGTGTGCCCGAGTTTACCCTCAGGCAAGAAAACTCTAACCCAAGACAGTTGGTAATAACCAATAACAACGGAAAAGGGGTCTTGTGTGAAACCGATGGCTAAAAATTGCCGATATTACTATTTTTGACAGTTTGTGTTGACTTTCGTATAATGTGGTGAAAGTGTTTGTGTGTCGCCATAATCAGTAAAGCTGTACTAGTCAGGGTGATCCATACTAGGTTGGTTTGCTCTGAGCGATCAAATCGACTAAAATCCCCAATCACCAATCCGCATTGGTCAATGTGTTGATGTAAACCGGCCGTACCCTTGACATGAATAAGGACATGGCTGAGGTCATTTTCCTGCATTAGACGAGAAATGGCAGTATTTTTTTGTTGTTTTTCATTATTATTACTAGGTAAGCTACAACCTGTTGCAAAAGCAAGGGCCCCAGCTGGAAAAAATAGCCCAACAATGAAAGGAAATAAATAAAAATATAAGAGAAGTAAAGAATAAATAAACTATGAAGAGAGACTTATGTCAGCCTGTTCAACATAAAATCATTCACTGTACTTTTGAATTTCTGTAGTTACACCAATTCATCTGTTGCATTAGGAAGATCATTCCATAATATGTTCACAGCTGTAATAAAACTTCTGGAATACTGTGTAATATTGAGCCTTATGATGGAGAAGGCAAAATTGTCTATAGGCACCGAAAAGAATAAGCTGTTAATTTTTCTAGTGTGGTAAAAATTGTGCCATATGATGATCGTAATTTGAAGAAAAGACATCATATCTATCCTTTTAAATACAACAGCTAAGAACCGTGTTACAACACATGAAAGGAAATATCGGTAAGAACAAATCGGATGAATCTTGAACCCTTCGTTCTGAAAACACATTAACAAAACACGAAAAGCAACGAACGTTTGATAGAATATTTGATTATTCATTTTAGTGTAATGTAAACTCCGCTCATAGATCATAAATTTAATTCAAGGGGAAGATTTGTTAAACATGTACAGGGGTATTTGGAAATGTGGAATGTCCCTTAGGCTAATTACTGTTATGTAAACTTCATATGACTTTTAATTAGATATATTAAGGCTCACATATAATGCAGGAATAATTTTCTAACGGATAATATCCATTTGTATTTGAAATCTATAAAGAA
>NC_090736.1:35712290-35727290 GCF_036898095.1 Palaemon carinicauda
ATGTAAATGTGGGATAAATGACCCTGAGGTTGATGAAAAGTGCCCACAGCCGAATCTATTCGTTAATACACCTTTCAAGTTTGACATGAAATACAGGTGCAGTCTTAATCATCTCAAGTAATGTCATGTTATATGAACTTCGTCTTCAATAACTGTGCAGCAGATCAGCACGAAGGGTGTGAGAGGCCATGGATCAATTGAAACACCTGTCATCATATGGAAACAACTATCCACAGGCCTGGCCTACCAGTACTGATGTCACAGAGGAGGGTAGCATGAAAGGCATCGAGGGGGACTTGTTACAGTGGAGAGACACGCAGGTTTTATTCTCAGGGTCCTTTCATTGGGCTTTTGCCAAGGCTTTGTAATCTATTTCCAGTTGTATGGCAGTCAGCGAGTTTCTGGATAGGGTGTTGGCAACGAGATTCAGCTTATCAGTGATGTGTTGAATGGTATATTTGTACTTGTAAATGGCAGAGAGATGTCGGGGCTTACGGGCGGACCAAACACCGGACTGTTGCATGAAGGTGGGCACAAGGGACATGTGGTCCATATGAATGACAAAGAATGGGCCCTCTAAGAAGTAGTAGAATTGATGGAGTCAAATGCACAGCCAGTAGTTCATGGTTGAAAGTAGAGTAACTGGACTGCGTGTTTGAAAGCTCCCGACTGAAGAAGCCAATGGGAGGGCGATCCATTGATTATTTGTTCGATTACCACCTATTTGATAGATTACAGCCCCAACATCGACATCACTAGCATTGGTAGAGAGTAGGAAGGATGTAGTTGGCATGGGAAAGATGAGACCAGTAGCAGTTGGTAGGGTTTCTTTGCATAGATGAAGGCCACCCTCTGAATGGCAAAAGATCTGGTGATAGTTCATCATGCCCAAGAACTCCTGCAGTGCTTAGACAGTCGAGGGTGTGGGGAATTTCTTGATACTTTCTCAGGGAGGGGTGAATGCCCTAAGGAGTGAATGTGATGACCCAAGAATGGCATTTCCTTGGCACCGAAGGTATAGGTATACAAGGCCTTTCTGCTGCAAGCTGTCAAGGATGATGTGTAAGTTATGTAGGTGGTCCTTTGTGGAGTGGAAGAATGTAAGTATGTCCTCTGCATAATATATGAGGAAAGTGAGGTCCCCTAAAAGGCCATCTATGAGTTGTTGAAATGTAGCCCCTGGATTGCGAAAGCCAAAGCAGGAGTAATTGAAAGTATATGTACCAAAGGGGTGGTGATAGCGGTCTTGAGGATGTTGCCTTGTTTTATGACCTATTGGCTACCTACTGCAATAATACTTATTAAGGAGTATACTTTAGCACTATGAAGGTAGGTGGCAAAGTAGGCAAAGTTGGGGAGGGGACATGGTCTGGTTCCGTCTGTATATTAAGCCGCCTATAATCCCCACAAAAGAGTAGGGATCCATTCTTCATCAGGATTCTGGGCTTGAGTATTTTAACAAAGGCCCATTTCTTTTATTTTTTTGAATTTGTATTTAGCAGTTGCCAAGGTGTCTGGTGCTAAACATATGAATCTTGCAAAGACAGGGGCTCCGTCATCTTGATATGATGAAACGGTGATTGGTGGAAACCGTTGGTGTCTGGCAAAGTTCTGGACGGAAGACGTCAGTATATAAAGTGAGGAGGTGGGTGTAGACATCCGTGGTTGCGCTGATACGAAGAGAGATTTTGGAAGGAGCAGGTAATAAAGGTGTGGATGAGTAAGAGGTGGTGAACGTGGCAGAAGGGAATGATAGGTAGCAGCATTAACCAGAAAGCACAGATTCTGAATCATACAAAAAGAAGAGATTAGTTAATGGAGACGCTACCACCACAGGTGATGGCCTACTTACAAATGTTTTCAACTTTTGATATCCAGTAGCACATGTCTTAGGTGATGTCCTAATTCTGGAATGGTAATAGCACAACTGAGGGTGAGGGGCGTCATCCAGCGGCATGGGTGGGGGATGCCATTGGTGGGTGGTGGGTGGCTTCGTCACTGTTGAAGAATGTCACAAGGTAGGCATTGGTGTCTTACAACATTCACCTCTGCATCAGTTGTTGTTGTATGGTTGTTCCCTTCGTCAGGAGGGAAGATGTTGATTGAAAGTGGAGAATTGGCTGCCCATAAGGTCATCGACGCTTGTCATCAGATCCTTCCTTGGCAAGGTGTCAAAATCTGGAGGGTAGCTCCAACTGGTTCCAGCAGGCTTTCTAATGAAGTAGGTTCACTTCATGAGGAGAACCACTTGCAACAATCTAATGGTGAGCAACACTGATAATTTCCCTGAGGGCCATCAATGCCTTTTGATCCCCCAACGGTTGTTGAGAGAGTTGAAAAATCTGATTGGCGATGGTAAGTACTACTTCAGAAGGAAGGGTTTGACGGCATTAAATCAGCGATTTCTGGGAAGGTGTCAACAGGGATTGCAACAAAGTCGTAGTCGGCTTTGCTGCTTGAGTGTGTCATGCCCTTGATATGGAACTGAATCTTGACGCACCGAAAACAAGCAAACGCATCCCTGCTGATGAAGAGCGGGATCCTCACTGTGGCAGCAAGACCAGAGAAGTATGGGTCAGTGGTAAGCATCGTCGAAGGATACAGCGGACGAAGTGGTGGACTGAGAATCAGGCTGGTTGGTCGAGGCACTCCATAGGTCATTAAGGTTTTGATAAAAGGACAGCTCCTGAACAACTAATTTTATTTAGAGACAGCGCAGGTAATTATATGCCTCCTAGGGGTCACTTAAGGGTAACAATTGCATGTCAACGTTTTGTTATCAGTAAGGATGATATTGGTATAAGAATAGATATCATGACAACGGTAAATACAAGAGTTGAAATTAGTTTGTTACATTCAACGAAGTTTTGACGTAGAGTCCAATGGCGGTTGCAATGTTGAAGGAAATGTACATAGAGCATCCTTCTCTAATTGTATGCACATTGCTTGCTGCACGTGCAATGCAAAAACATAGGAAGCAAAAGTAAAGAGAAGAGAGGAGAACAGAAGAGAAGTGGTTGGGTTAGATATAGGCTAATGCTGCTATAGTAATAAAGCTTTTTTGGGAGTATTTATTATTTTAAAAATTAATTGTCTTTCATAAGAAAAATTATCATCTCTGTACTGCATTGAAATTTAATTCATACGAAAATATATCTGTAGAGCAGTGATGCTATGACAAGGGTTATTATTATTATTATTATTATTATTATTATTATTATTATTATTATTATTATTATTATTATTATTATTATTATTATTATTATTATTATCGGTGAAGCTGCAACTCAAGAGTAAACTTTAAAAGAGAAATACAGAGATTTAACAAATTAATATGAACAATGTTACATACATTAGTAACATATGAACTCAATAACGTTATAAAATATCCATGCAATTTGAAAAGCAAGTCGTTGAAAAGCAGTGTAATCAAATGTAATGAAGAGAAAGTATTGATTATACCAACAGCCTCTTATATTACTGCCAAAGGGGGAAATGAACATAAGCACAGGAAGTAAATAGAAAAAAAATAACAATAAATTGATTGATTGGATATTATGTGTCGTCAAACGATCATGGGAACTAACGCCGATAATAGAAGTAAGAAATGCTGAGAGAAAGAAACAATGGTAACGGGAAATGGATGAGGTTAGGAATAGAATAAAAGGAAACTACATCACTCCGCAGTGAGTGTTTGTAGAGGGCGTTGCCAAATGCCACACCCCTGACAGAACTGCACAGAGTAATTTCATGTAGCTCCTTTGGAGTCTGGATGTCAATAACCTTAGGCTCTTTTATTACGACAGTCTGTAAGAATTCACATTTGCTTCGCTTTTATATTCCTCTTGTTTTACTGGTCTGGTTTACGTTTGCCGCGCGACATTTGTTTTTAATGATTCTCTCTCTCTCTCTCTCTCTCTCTCTCTCTCTCTCTCTCTCTCTCTCTCTCTCTCTCTCTCTCTCTCTCTCTCTCTCTCTCTCTCTCGTTGTGCTTTCGATAATGTATCTGTCTGGTAAATTTAGAAAATCGTGTTTGAATCCTGAAAACTCAGAATGCCCCGTTCTCCTAAGCAAAATATTAGATCCCTACCTGTTATCCGACGGTTGCGGGTCGCAGTTAGGAATGAAAGATAAAGAAGGAAACAAACATGAGTGTCTATCCGCCATAACACTTTTATATCATCGTAACATGAGGGCCTCGATAAAGTAATCGTCATCTTACGTGGTATAAACCATCCAGAAGATATTCAGAGGAAAGAATGTCCAATAATATGATAAAACTAAGATCTTCAAATAAAATTCATGGATTTTGACGGGATAACATTAACCACACTCGTATAGCTTCAGGGTACACTCAGGCACACTATTCTGTGTTTCCTTATTTCTTTTCCTCACTGGGTTATTTTCCTGTAGGAGCTTATAGCACCCAGCCTTCCCAGTTAGGGTTGTAGCATAACTAATAACAGTAAGGATAATGATGATTATAACTATTTGCTTTGTGGTTGCAGCCTGGGACTCATTAGTGAATTAGGCATTAGTTTATTCTCCACATATACAGATTATTACTATGCATACTTTCATTTGCTGTTTCTTATACCATTTTACAGGGAGTCTATTTTTCCTTCCCATCACAAAAGAACCATCTTGATGACGCCGCATTAATGAAATCTTACTGTTACTGTTCTTTGTGAATTATAGAGTGGGACCGGTAAGGCGACCTGTTGTGTAACCTATTTCCAATAAAATAACAACTATTTTCCTGTTTAGTCTATTATTATTATTATTATTATTATTATTATTATTATTATTATTATTATTATTATTATTATTATTATTATTATTATTTGCTAAACTACGAACTTAGTTGGAAAAGCAGAAGGCTATATTCCCAAGGACTCCAACAGGGAAAGTAGCCCAGTGAGGAAAGGAAATAAGAAATTGAGTATACTACTAGATAATTAATAAACAGTGAAAATAAAATATTAAAATAGTAAATCAAACGTACTGTGAAAAAAGAAAAATTAACACTCCCAAACAATTTCTGTTCAGAGATTGCCTATGAATTTTCTTTTAAGTCAACGAAAAGTAGAGTAGGCTTGTATTATTTTCAAATAGCCCAGTAAATTTAAATAAGTGGGAGAGACGATAGAAATACTCCTGCTACATTCTTAGTTGAAACAAAACTCTGCTCAGGCAAAGTTATGTTATTTTCAAGTTATTGTGATTTTCGCTCGGTTTAATTCTGAATTCGAGATCTGTGAGGTGGAAGTTATATGGAAAGAAAGACCGCAAAGGGTACACAAAATATTCTGTATTTTCAAATACAAGTAAAATTAAACAGAATGAAATAGAAAGAGTTTAATATACCATTGGTCGGGAGATTTACTAAAGAAAAAAAAATTTTTCAAGATAAAACTCATTTGAATATTAATATCAGGATTCATCTACTAATATACTTTTGTCAGCCAATAGAAAACTTCTAGTCTTGTACCTATTTGCATTTCCTTCTCTATATTATTTCTTACTTTATAGTTTCCTTTTTTTTTTTTTTTAGATTTTCTATTAACCTATCTTCAAGCAATATTGTATGCTCAAGCTGGCCACCTAACATTCCTTTTTCATACTTATTGCCCTTTCCCAATACACCTTTTACACTTTTTTACATAGTCCAATTTATTCATTAGGATTTTTCCTCGTCCAGTTTCCATTGCGGTCAAGTTTTCATCCTTTCTAAATTATACTGAATGGCTCTGGAACAGAAGAGAGTAAAATTATTAACTTTATAGGAAATAGTTTCATTGGCATTTATCTTTTGCATTATTTATTGATAAAAGTTTACGTAGACCATAAATGCAAATTGAGTCTAAGTCAAACAAGATAGTTTTACTGTAAGATCATAACCAATGAAAGATCTAGGAAGAGAACAAAATTCTCAGGCAAAGACGAGTAAAGGAGAAGAAACAGTTATGATGAACAAATCGAACTCTGTGAAATAGGTAAGGTATATAATTGGAAAGGACAATACAATAAGGGAATGTAGATGGCCCACTATAACACTAAATATTTCTTGTAAAAAAAGTTTAACTGAAATTACCGTAAAGCTTAAGGTCAGTTGAAGTCACTTTCCAAATACTTTGCAGCTGCCCAAAATTTTATGAACAATATTCCAAAATCTTTAGTGAGTATTTGAAATTGGGATTCATAGTCTGGTCTATTCATTACATACTTTCCTCGGTTTAACTGAAATTCAATAAAAAGGAAACTATCACAGAGGAAAAATATAAAGAAGCATACGCAAAAAAGTGAATTTTTTTCATACCGTGAGTAGTTGCAAAAATTCTATCAATGTTTTAAAAATCAATAAATAAAATGTGCTGCACTAAAAGAATTGAAATATAATAGATATCCAGAATAAGGCTGAAAGATATATAAACATGAAAAAATGTCGTTTTATTGTAGACAGTTTTCAATAGGAAATAAAAGGAGAGGATTTTTGAAAATGTTTGCAGTAAAAAAAATTTCTTTACGAATGTCACCTTCCCTAACTCATAAAAAAAAAAGAACGGAAAAATAAATTCAAAATCAGATTGTCGATTGCGTGAACGCGATGTAGATGAAATTTCTGTTACGTAAATATTCTAAATAGATTAGCTATGTAAAGATTTTTTTTTTTAATGTATCGTGCACTCTAAAGAAAATTCGTTTGAATTCCAATAACTACAAAATATATTACTTTTAGATCGGCTTTCTTTCATCAAAAAATCATCTGTCATTCTTTATTATATACAGGTACCTCTCCTATATAACAATGAGCAAGTACCAGCCACCTGTTGAGATACTACCACTAAAGAGTTACTGGGACCATTGACTGCACAGACAGTACTACATTTAATCTTTCTCTCTCGGTTACAGCTCATTTTACCTTTGCCTATGCACGCACCAAATAGTCTTGCCTATTCTTTATTCTCCTCTTTCCTTATACACCTGATAACCTGATAACAATGAGATTACCAAAGAATTCTTCGCTCAAGGGTTTAACTACTTCACTGTAACTGTTTATTGGCAACTTTCTTCTTGGTAAGGGTAGAAGAGACTTTAGCTAAAGTCAAAGCAGCTCTTCTTGAAGAAGGAATCTCCATAATCAAACCATTGTTCTAGATCAAGTCTTGGGTAGTGCCATAGCCTCGGTGTCATTGTCTCACACTGGCTTGGGTTAAAGTTCTCTTGCTTGAGGGTACAATCGGACACACTATTCTATCTTATAACTGAAATAAAAGACCATACCGTGCCTATTAATGTTGGGGATTAAAAATCCACAATTATATGCGTTGCATATGTCTGTAAAAATACAGAAGCTCTCGCCATCTAAATTATCTTCCTTTTGATTTTTTTAAGTTTTTATAGTTTGTGTATGAAAGATTTATTTTAATGTTGTTACTGTTCTTAAAATATTTTCATTTGAATGCTCAATACTTCCATTGTAGGTTATTTATTTCTTTATTTCTTATCTTACCTTGGATATTTTTACCCGTGGGAACCTTTGGGCTTATAGCTTCCTGCTTTTCCAACTAATATTGTAGCTTAACTAGTAATATTATATATATATATATATATATATATATATATATATATATATATATATATATATTTATATATATATATATATATATATATATATATATATATATATATATATATATATATATATATATATATAATATATAGAAATATATATATATATATATATATATATATATATATATATATATATATATATATATATATATATACGTATATATATGTATATACATTTATTTCCGGTACCGCCCATATTTATCTAAACATTTGGCGGTCATTTTTGACGGGTCGCGTTCACTAATTTTTGATAATCATCAAAGAAGATATTTCATTATGTGAAAATATTTCAGAATAAAATTCCCCAAAAGCACCATAAAAGGAATTGGAGAATAATGGAAATTACCTTGAAAATAACTGGGAAATTTAAATTTTACTTGTGTTAGAACACTTTTAAACCCTTCGGTGAATTTTGTTAGTAGAATGTAATACTCACTCACTAAATCCCGTACGGAATTCTCCGGGTTGGGTCCTGCATCTGATATCGCCATTCTCTCCAGAGACTCCTATCCAATGCCATCTGTGCCAGCTGCTGAAATGTCTCGCCTCTATTTGCTTTCTTGAAGGTTTTCACCCATGTATCTCTTGGTCGTCCTCTCGGTCTATTTCCGGTCACTTGACCATGAAGCACTATCTTTGGCCATCTGTCCTGTTCCATCCTCTGTACATGCCCAAACCATCTGATAATACAGTT
Organism: Palaemon carinicauda; assembly: GCF_036898095.1. NCBI lineage: Eukaryota > Metazoa > Arthropoda > Malacostraca > Decapoda > Palaemonidae > Palaemon > Palaemon carinicauda. Next base: position 35,720,620 of record NC_090736.1, read on the forward strand.
ATTATCATTATCATTATCATCTACAACCCTATAAGCCTAAGGGCTTCAATAGGGAAAATAGCCCAGTGAGTAAAGTAAATAAGGAAGCAGATAGAATAGCACTGAAAGCCTGAGTGTACCCTCAAGCTAGAAAAATCTAGCCCAAGACAGTGGAAGACCATAAGGTAATTAATATCCCCAAGGTATAGTAGTTATTATGAAAATTCCTTATGGTCAATAATCGTTCCTGTTTTCATCAGACTTCTGTTGATGAGTCTCTCTTGAGTCTGCAGTAATAAGTGAATAAAAGATTTTACTGCTAATTAGATTCTCTAAAGTTTCCATATTGCCTCTAAGGCCTCCAAGGAGATCCCCTTCTGCTTTAATTGTAGAACATTAAAATTCGTTATTACAAACGCATTTTTCTTCTAATTTCTAATTACAAGCAGGAAACATCCGGCGAAGCACTGTGTTTGTTTTACTGTTGGTGACTCAGTTCTCGATGGGTGTCATTAAAAAAATACATAAGGAGTAGAATTAAAGGTAGAATTCGTTATCTAACGGTAATATAAATATAATATTAATAGTATTGCCAGTACTAGTAATGTTAGTTATATACACAGCAAACTAAACAATTTAAGAAGGCTAAAGTAATATAGGATTAAAAGTGAAAAGGAAAAATCTTAACAGTATGTATGTACAGAATATATTTTATTCAATTACTGTACTTCTTTGAACTTCATTCTTACAGGATATATCGGTGAAAGAAACGCCATCTCGTGTTTGTTATGGATCGTGTCCCGGGAATTGTACAAATCTAGCCCTGATTCCATTTTCTCTGAGATATCCCATTGCTGCAAAGCGTTTCCTGGTCACATTGAATTTCCAACTGGATTTCACGCTCTTTTCTTGCAGGTTCAACTAGTCTGAAATTCGCATGTTACACATGAAAAGCTAAAGTGGAATTTCAATTTCGCATAAAGTATTTTTTTCTTTTTCTTTTAAGAGAAACCATAAACTCGACTTGAGCTCGTTCTGTTATCATGCCCAGGTCTCAAGGAGCAAACAGTTAGGAAAATGGAGGATTTAAAGTTTGGCATTACCGGCTACAAGGAAAGGATTAAAGCTCGCTCATGAATGGCAAAGGCTAGGGACAATGGCATTGCCCAATTAGGACAATGCCCTAGAGAGACTGACCATATATTATATACATATAATCAGCGCCCAAGGTCCCTCCACCCAAGCTAGGTCCAGGGAGAACAAGCCAATGGCTGCTGATGACTCAGCAGGTAGAAATATAGGCTCCCCCAATCCCCAAATGAGGTTGCAAACAGTACAAGACCCTATGGAGCTTGAGCGGAACTCGAACCCCAGTCAGGCAGATCGCCAGGCAAGAACGTTTCCAATAGGCTACCACAAACCCTTTTTCAAAAGGTATTAAGTAATATATATAATTTCATAACTGGTTGGTGAAATTAGTTGGAACTCTGTTGGACCTTTATATAGTTTCATCCAGAAATTAGCATCATTCATCTTTCTATGAGAACACATTTCTTTCTATTCATGTTTACATATTTTGTATTGCCCCATTATTTGCATGGGACGCCTGACCCGACTTCTCCATTTACTTCTGATGTTTTTATTTTGATGTTTTATTATTTTAGCAATATCAGAGGAACCATGGTCTACTATTTGAGAGAGAGAGAGAGAGAGAGAGAGAGAGAGAGAGAGAGAGAGAGAGAGAGAGAGAGAGAGAGAGAGAGAGAGAGATAATGGTAATGTTTTCTGGAATATGTATATGTAGAAAAGAAGTGTTTTAAAATTGGCCAAGTTTTATTTCTTCAGGTAAAGAAGAATTGAAGAATCCTTCTTAAAAATCTAAATATAAGGAGCAAAAGATTGCATTTTGATTTTGATTTTTAGAATTGATCAAAAGGGAATATACTAATATTCAAGATACCAAAATTTATCATATTTGTTAGGAATTTCATAATACAAGTGGACATATACATCAAGTAAAAGTCTCGTATGAAGTTTAAACAATTGAATTAAGTAGGCTACTTTATCTAACAAAATAGACATGTTTTCTATTATTATAAGTAGTTGCATATCTTTTTTTTTTCTTCTTTTTTTTGTCAAAACAGAGGATCCATGGTAAAAGTTAACGCTCATTGTGCTTTTATTTTTCAGAGACTTCTGTACAATATCTTTCTTTGAAATGCTGTTGGGTATTGCCATCATACTCCCAAAATGGTATGTACAGTACTTGTATTTCTGTTTATGTTAATTTGAACTTTATCATAGCTTTTGACAATTGATTTATGATAATTTCTACGTCTCTATCGAAATGATTAAATATGACCTCTTTATCTAAATCGGCAACAGCTCCGTGTCAAATGATCCTTGAAGTTATTAGTCAACAAATATTTAAAGCTAAAAAAAAATATGTCAAGTAAACAGATTTGTAGAAGGTGATAAGTGTGAATAAAGTCTTTGACACCAAACTAATTCTTTTAACTTCCAGAGCTAAATCATAATGAGAATATGAAAAAGGTAAGCATCATAACTTCCGTAAATACCATAACTTCTAATACATACATACATATACCAAAGGCACTTCCCCCAATTTTGGGGGGTAGCCGACAACAACAAGAAACAAAACAAAAAGGGGACCTCTACTCTCTACGTTCCTCCAGCCTAACCAGGGACTCAGCCGAGTTCAGCTGGTACTGCTAGGGTGCCACAGCCCAACCTCCCACATTTCCACCACAAATGAAGCTTCATACTGCTGAGTCCCCTACTGCTGCTACCTCCGCGGTCATCTAAGGCACCGGAGGAAGCAGCAGGGCCTACCGGAACTGCGTCACAATCGCTCGCCATTCATTTCCATTTCTAGCACGCTCTCTTGCCTCTCTCACATCTATCCTCCTATCACCCAGAGCTTTCTTCACACCATCCATCCACCCAAACCTTGGCCTTCCTCTTGTACTTCTCCCATCAACTCTTGCATTCATCACCTTCTTTAGCAGACAGCCATTTTCCATTCTCTCAACATGGCCAAACCACCTCAACACATTCATATCCACTCTAGCCGCTAACTCATTTCTTACACCCGTTCTCACCCTCACCACTTCGTTCCTAACCCTATCTACACGAGATACACCAGCCATACTCCTCAGACACTTCATCTCAAACACATTCAATTTCTGTCTCTCCATCACTTTCATTCCCCACAACTCCGATCCATACATCACAGTTGGTACAATCACTTTTTCATATAGAACTCTCTTTACATTCATGCCCAATCCTCTATTTTTTACTACTCCCTTAACTGCCCCCAACACTTTGCAACCTTCATTCACTCTCTGACGTACATCTGCTTCCACTCCACCATTTGCTGCAACAACAGACCCCAAGTACTTAAACTGATCCACCTCCTCAAGTAACTCTCCATTCAACATGACATTCAACCTTGCACCACCTTCCCTTCTCGTACATCTCATAACCTTACTCTTACCCACATTAACTCTCAACTTCCTTCTCTCACACACCCTTCCAAATTCTGTCACTAGTCGGTCAAGCTTTTCTTCTGTGTCTGCTACCAGTACAGTATCATCCGCAAACAACAACTGATTTACCTCCCATTCATGATCATTCTCGCCTACCAGTTTTAATCCTCGTCCAAGCACTCTAGCATTCACCTCTCTCACCACTCCATCAACATACAAGTTAAACAACAACGGCGACATCACACATCCCTGTCTCAGCCCCACTCTCACCGGAAACCAATCGCTCACCTCATTTCCTATTCTAACACATGCTTTACTACCTGTGTAGAAACTTTTCACTGCTTGCAACAACCTTCCACCAACTCCATATAACCTCATCACATTCCACATTGCTTCCCTATCAACTCTATCATATGCTTTCTCCAGATCCATAAACGCAACATACACCTCCTTACCTTTTGCTAAATATTTCTCGCATATCTGCCTAACTGTAAAAATCTGATTCATACAACCCCTACCTCTTCTAAAACCACCCTGTACTTCCAAGATTGCATTCTCTGTTTTATCCTTAATCCTATTAATCAGTATTCTACCATACACTTTTCCAACTACACTCAACAAACTAATACCTCTTGAATTACAACACTCATGCACATCTCCCTTACCCTTATATAGTGGTACAATACATGCACAAACCCAATCTACTGGTACCATTGACAACACAAAACACACATTAAACAATCTCACCAACCATTCAAGTACAGTCACACCCCCTTCCTTCAACATCTCAGCTTTCACACCATCCATACCCGATGCTTTTCCTACTCTCGTTTCATCTAGTGCTCTCCTCACTTCCTCTATTGTAATCTCTCTCTCATTCTCATCTCCCATCACTGGCACCTCAACACCTGGAACCGCAATTATATCTGCCTCCCTATCATCCTCAACATTCAGCAAACTTTCAAAATATTCCGCCCACCTTTTCCTTGCCTCCTCTCCTTTTAACAACCTTCCATTTCCATCTTTCACTGTCTCTTCAATTCTTGCGCCGGCCTTCCTTACTCTCTTCACTTCTTTCCAAAACTTCTTCTTGTTCTCTTCATATGACTGACCCAGTCCCTGACCCCACCTCAGGTCAGCTGCCCTCTTTGCCTCACGTACCTTGCGCTTTACTTCCACCTTTTGCTCTCTATATTTTTCATACTTCTCTATACTATTACTCTGCAGCCATTCTTCAAAAGCCCTCTTTTTCTCTTCCACTTTTACCTTCACTCCTTCATTCCACCATTCACTGCCCTTCCTCATGCTGCCTCCAACAACCTTCTTGCCACATACATCACTTGCAATCCCAACAAAATTTTCTTTTGCTAACTTCCACTCCTCCTCTAAATTACCAGTTTCTCTTACTCTCACCTCGTCATATGCCATTTTCAACCTTTCCTGATATTCACTTTTTACCCCCGGTTTTATTAGCTCTTCAACCCTCACTAGCTCCCTTTTACATCCACCTACTCTATTCCCCCACTTTTTTGCTACAACTAATTTTCCTTCCACCAAAAAATGATCAGACATACCGTTAGCCATACCCCTAAACACGTGCACGTCTTTCAATCTTCCAAACATTCTTTTAGTTATCAACACATAATCCATTAATGCCCTTTCTACTACTCTTCCATTTGCCACTCTTACCCATGTATACTTATTTTTATCTTTCTTTTTAAAAAAGCTAGCACTTATTACCATCTCTTGTTCAACACACATATCTACCAGTCTCTCACCACTCTCATTTTCACCTGGTACGCCATATTTCCCAATGACACCTTCTACCTCTCCAGCACCCACTCTAGCATTTAAGTCACCCATAACAACTACATAATTCCTTCTACCCAGTCCTTCTACACACCTAGTTAATTCATTCCAGAACTCATTCCGCTCTTCTTCACTTTTCTCACTACCTGGCCCATACGCACTGACAAACGCCCAACATTCCCTACCCAACCTAACCCTTACCCACATTAACCTAGATGATATCTCCTTCCATTCCACTACTTTACCTGTCATCCATTCACTCAACAATAAAGCCACACCCTCTCTCGCTCTTCCCCTTTCAATCCCAGACACTCTACCAGACATTTCACCAAACATCACTTCACCCTTTCCTTTCATCTTTGTCTCACACAAGGCCAATACATCCATCCTTCTACTTCTAAACATACTTCCAATCTCACATCTTTTACTCTCTATCGTACTACATCCACGCACATTCAAACACCCCAAAACTAGAGTGCGGGGAGCAGTCACTCTCCCCCCAGCTCCATCTCTTTGTTGCTGTCTCACAGCAACAAAGAGATGGAGCTATATATAATTATACAGTTATATATAATAGAATAAGCAAAATGAAATAAACGGGGTAATTAAATGGAAGCGATAGAAACTATAATTGAATCTTTTTTTGACATTTAATGGAATATTTTTGTGCTCCAATTTAATTCTAATTCCGGAATACACATTCGACAGCTGTGAAAACGGGTTAATTAAATAAGGCTATTTAATCGATGTTATCAATCTTCAGGGATTATATAGCTTTGCTGAAGATTACTAAATTTATTTGGGACTGGAGGATTAAAGATGAAGGGGGAGCGATGGCCATTTCATACTTTGAAGTAATTTGATTTCAGCCTCGGAAAGGGATTGGTGGAATAAAGTTGGAATATCATGATACACGTTGCGATTCATTCAGCTATATTCTCGGAGGTAAAGCTCTTAATAAAAACCGTGTTATGATCGTATAGGATTCATCCAACCGTCAGATTTACTCAAAGTACTTGATAGCTCTCTCTCTCTCTCTCTCTCTCTCTCTCTCTCTCTCTCTCTCTCTCTCTGGTGGATATACGAGGTGCCTCACACTGAGGGACCTGGGGGAACCCAAACAAAAAATAAGGTAAGGTAAGGTAAGGTAAGGCTCTCTCTAATGCCATATATAGTATATAAATATATATATATATATATATATATATATATAATATTTATATATATATATATATATACATATATAAAAATATATATACATTTATATATACATATAATATATATATATATATATATATATATATATATATATGTGTGTGTGTGTGTGTGTGTGTGTGTATGTATGTATGTGTGTGTATGTCTATATGTATATAT
>NC_090736.1:35732290-35737290 GCF_036898095.1 Palaemon carinicauda
CGAAGAAGAATTATTTGGTTATCTTAGTGTTACTCGGTGTATGATGAAAAAGAAGGTGTAAAGAATAGGTCAGACTATATATTGTATGCGTAGGTAAAGGAAAAATTATCCATATCCAGAGAGTGATCCAAAGTAGTATTATCTGACCAGTCAAAAGACCCAATAGTTCTCTAGCGTTAGTATTTCAACTGGGGCTGGTGCCTTGGGAAACCTACTACTTATATAGGAAAATAGGATAAACAATTGGTATAGAATTGATGAAGTGCAGAAATTGATAAACAAAAACCTAAACAAAGGATTTATTAAAAATGCATATATTTTTGCTCAAGCTTTTGGAATATGGGATTAATATGAAATTTGATTTTGTCAAAATATTGATAGAGAGAGAGAGAGAGAGAGAGAGAGAGAGAGAGAGAGAGAGAGAGAGAAATCAGATTAGAAAAAAGCAAACATCCATCTTTCCTTCCCATTCATCCTATTTGAGCAAACAAATTAGGAATAATATCCTGTTCAAACATATCATTAAATCCGTAGAAGCGAGCCCTAGATATGGCACAACATATCTGTGTTCATTAAATTCCTAAAGTTCAACAGTTGCAACAGTTGGGCCAATGATTTTTTCGAGTTTTGCGTTTCAAATGAAACTGAAAGAAGGATTTCGACCGCGATGTCTTATTCGAGATGAAAGACTATTTTTGGAAAATAATTAAGTTTTGCAATATTTTATCAGAGATGTTGATATTGATTTTTTTTCTAATCTAATTGACGAAATATAATAATAAAATTTTAATTATTTGTAGCCTATAATATATAGCTTTCACTATATTTGAGTCATAATGAATGTTAACACTATATATTGCTTCAATCACCCGACAATGAAATGAGTTTTAACACGTGAGCAAGAACTTGGTATTGCTTATCAGCAGATATGTAACTTGAACTGCTCTGTGGTGTCGTAGAAAGCGACTAAAAGGACAGTTGCTACCTTGCAGTCTTTCTAAAAAAGGTTGTACCCACTCCCAGTAATTGTGGAAACCGCTGTTATGCAGTTGAATCATATATTCAAAGGTTAAGCAGCATCAGGCAACCGGGTGTCCACTTCATGTAGGGATAGCGATGTGAAAGAAGAAGGAAGATGAGCAGTTTGAAACTTCCGTAATATATGTCTAGGGGAGCAATTACACATCAATAATTCTGTAAAATTTATTTGGAATTAATGTCTTAATACATTTTACAGAAATATTGATGCGGATTTTATTATGAAAATATGACCATACTTCTTGAATTAATTATTTGTTCTATCCAAGAATACAAAGAAAAAAATAGTTCCTCACATCTCATTAAAATACACAATTCGTTATTCCTGCAGACACGATGCGACTTGGTCCATTAATCTGTCGTTTCTTTGTCGTATATTTCATGATCCTCTCAGAAATTTTCCTAGAGCACCCTTCCCCCAATTTATCAATGTTCTCAGTTCTTCCTGTGCTTTTGAAATTGTCTATTCTATTTTCGGTGTTTCTCCTTTCCCCCATAAGTTGTCATATCTCCCACTAGTCTTCTGGAAGCTTCCAATTCACATGGATCTAACAACTCGTGAATAGTCCGTGTCATCCAATTACCATACTCTTAACCAAGGAAATGTCAGATTATATCTTTAGAGAAGATATTTTTGCCGAAGATGTATTTAGCGAAAATATTTTGAACGAAGATATGTTTTACGATAATATTCATTCTCAACCAAAAGAAATAACATTTAATCGTGCTCTGGTAATTTAGGTCTTGCGACATGATTTAGATTTTTCCCATTGTGTTTCATGCTTTCCTCTGCCTTACATTCTGCCGATTGAGGGCACACCAGCGAATGATACTTTGTTTACTTTGTCTTATTTGCCATCTTGTTTACAAAAAAAGTACATTTTGTTTCTTCCCTCTAAAGTTTTGTTTTCTTTAGCTGCAAGTTTATATCTTTAAAACTTTCTTATCTATTATCAAGTAGCAGTTTCCTTTAAATCCTTACATTTTGATTACCATTGCAATCCACAATTCTCCTTCATTTTTTTTAATCCCTTCATCCTTACGGTCCTCATCAGATAATCAGTCGAGGCCACCGGAAACACGATTTTTAATACCGAAAAGGAATACCAAACATGGTAATGGGAAACCTTTCTCAATGAGAGAGAGAGAGAGAGAGAGAGAGAGAGAGAGAGAGAGAGAGAGAAAAAAAAAACAAGTGGCCTTTCATTCATAACTTGTGGTATGATTGAAGACTGGTTTAAATTCTTTAAAGGCCACTCATGAATGGCAGGGGCAAGGGTCAGTGATATTGCCCTATCGAGTAGGATAATGCCCTAGTGACTGATCATATATACATATGATCAGTGCCCAAGCCCCCTCCCAACCCAAGCTAGGACCAAGGAGGCCCAGGTAATATGGCTACTGATCACTCAGCAAATAGGCCTACAGTCTCCCCCCTCCCCTCCTTAGCTCACAAGGATGGTGAGGTTGCAGCGACCAAAGAAACTAACAAGCTGGAGCGGGACTCGAACCTCAATCTGGCTTTCACCAGTCAGGGACGTAACCACATCGGCCACCACGACCCTCTGAAAACAGCAGACAATGCTAGAAAAGTCAGCCTCACACAACTTTGTGCCATTCTTGTTAATTTAGGAATAACGTCCTCTGGTCTTGGTGTACCAAATTTATGATACCTATTATTGCACGTATCTTTGTCATACAGATTCAAGGTATTATTTCCTTATCTATTTATTTATTTTCTAATGGAGGATATTTTACGTATATTTGTGTTAGAAATAAGGCGTGGAAATTTTGAGGGATGTCTGTCAATTAAATTTTTAGAGCTTAATCGTTTACTTGTTTTTCTCCACTTTTCTTTAATACATTTTCTTTTCGTCCCTGCTGCATTGACTCCTAGTTTCTCATGTCATTTATTATTATTATTATTATTATTATTATTATTATTATTATTATTATTATTATTATTATTATTATTATTATTATTATTTTTATTATTTTTATTATTATTATTATTTTTATTATTATTATTATTATTAGCTAAGCTAAAACCCTAGTTGGAAAAGAAGAAGGCTATAAGCCCAAGGACTCGGACAGAAAAAAATAGCCCAATGAGGAAAGGAAATAAAGAAAGAAATAAACTATATGAGAAGTAATGAACAAGTAAAATAAAATATAAGAGCAGTAACAAGATTAACACAGATATTTCATATATAAACTTATAAAAAGACTTATGCCAGCCTAGTTCTTCCAAAGTTACCTATCAACATGAAACAATTTTGATATTTTGGTTTGTAGAAAGTCTTCATCTTTTCCTTCTGAACGTTGTATGCAATCATATCATCTCAACATCTTTTAAGTGATATTGGTTGATTAAATGTTACTTGGGTGCAATTTATTGTCTCACAATTTTACAATATTTTATATTTGCCTCGGAATTCGAATGACATTCCAATAGGGAAAGCACAATTTTGATTTCATCTTTTAATAACTATCTATTTGTGATTGCTAATTCCATGATTCATCACTACGTATGCTTACTTTTGATATTTTTCGCTATATATTATGCTTACTCTTGATATTCTATCATGTTCAAACAATTGTATTTCAGAGTGTTTTGTAAGAATGGAGGACTGATTCAGGATGGTGATTTTATTGATGGAAATAATACAAGAAAGACATTACTACTACTACTACTACTACTACTACTACTACTAATAATAATAATAATAATAATAATAATAATAATAATAATAATAATCATCACTATTATTATTATTATTATTATTATTATTATTATTATTATTATTATTATTATTATTATTGCCGTTGTTGCATTTTGTTGTTGTTGTTAATATCAATACGTTTTCATTCTTTGTACATTTATTATCTATTACTTAGCATAGTATTAGCGGTAGAAGGAGTAATTAATAGTATCAACGAGGGAACGTCTTTCAATCAATCAAATGATTATGATCAAAGAAAGCTTTTTAAAGTTCCGTTTTCACCCTTTCTTTTAATGTTTGTCTTGCAATTACCCTTAAAAGAACTGACAACATTTATTACTCCTTTTTCCTTCCTGAACAACAGATACTTACTCAATCTGCGTAGAAATTGTACTGCAAATGGATGGTAAATAGCAACGGTCCACAATGCGAAATAGTATGTTTCGAAAATGGAAGCCTTTTTGCATCTCAGATATAAAAAGCAATTTTATTTTTCAGAATACTTTTAGTGCTGGGCAGATAGTGTTATTTCATTGTAGATTATAAACTTCCATTTAAGGATACTTATGAACATTCCCTCAGTACACTTATTGACATAAAAACTTTTTCTTTATAAGAAATTAGTATTATTTCAGTGTTGTTTCATATCAACCACAATCAATCTTAATAAGTAGAAAGGCAAACATAATTTTGTATCATCTCTATTGAAGCAAAAAAAAAAAAAAAAAAAAAAAATACGATACAGACTTGTATCGTGCTGGCCGTAGGAACAAAAATGAAGGCCTGAATTGTCTTCATTATATGAGTAAATACAAATCTTCCCTATATTGTCTTTGTTGTATGAGGCCGGGTAGCATAGGGCTATATTCTAATTCGTGTAGGAACAAAAAAAAATATTGGTTTGTATTGTCTATACTATAGGAACAAAAATAATATAGGTCTTGGTCATATTGAATCTAGGATTAAACACAAAATATGCCCATATATCCAGTGAATAAAGACCAAAATTTTCTGTATCAATCCCAAATAGCTACCACAACCCTTCTTCTTCTTCTTCTTCTTCTTCTTCTTCTTCTTCTCCTTCTTCTTCTTCTTCTTCTTCCTCTTCTTCTTCTTCTTCTTCTTCTTCTTATTATTATTATTATTATTATTATTATTATTATTATTATTGTGATTTTTTTATATAAGAATGAGATGAACAATTGTGATTCCTGTCTCTTACATCGTTTTGGGCCTCCT
>NC_090736.1:35742290-35747596 GCF_036898095.1 Palaemon carinicauda
ATATAAGAAAGGGCTACACAAATAGACATAATGAAACACTGAGCCAGTACCAAACATTAAAGTAGGAGAAGAAAAGAAAGCATTAAAAGGCATGTAAAGAAGCAAAGCAACCGAAGATGTCCTAACAATTGATTTAATAATAGATGGAGTAGATTTCATAGTAGTAAATTTGACTGAACTCTACACCAGATGTCTGCAAGAATGGTCTATACCTAAAACTTGGGAAAACTTTATCATTATATTCATTCACAAAAAGGGAGACATAAAATAGCTAAGAAATTACCGTAATATATAAAATATTTAGAAAGATCATATTAGGCCAACTAGAAAGACTGTTAGAATTTAATCAACCATGAGGGAAGGCAGGCTTTTGAGGTGGGTATTCAGCAACTGACCTATCCATGTAATTAACCAACTAATGGAAAAATCAACAGAGAGTGTCAAGCCACTATGTATGGCATATATAGACTATGAGAAAGCTTTTGATTCTATCAAAACATCAGCTGTAATGAAAGCCTTTCAAAAACAGGAAAAGAAGAATCCCATGTTAGAACACTTGAATATAACTATACAACACGTACAGCAATCCTGAAACTACATAATGTTAGTGAGAAAATTCCGATTGAGATAGAAGTTAAACAGGGAGACCCAACCACTTTTAAATGATTTAACAGCATGCCTAGAAGTTTTTAAGAATTTAGATTGTGAAGATGTAGTAATTGATATTAATGGGGGAACACCTCAACAACTTAATACTTGCAGATGACATAGTTGTGTTTAGTGTATCATGAGAGGAATTACAAAAGATGATAGAAGATTTAAATAGAGAAAAAAGAAATATAGGGATGAAAATGTATATGAGTAAAACTAAGATAATGTTCAATGAAAATGCAGAGACAACAAATGATAGTTAAGAACCACCCTCTAGATATTGTTGATGAATAGAGCTATATAGGACAGCATACTAAAGTAGAGGATAGTCTAAAATGTAAGGAAAAGCAATGGACCTGGGCAGGAGCTTATAATGAGAATGACAGACAGTAGATGGACATCAAGAATTACAGAATGTATCCCTAGAGATTGTAAAAGAAGCAGGTGAAGGAAGAGAACACGCTGTATTGAACTGAGGTTTGTGGGCTTGACGACTGTCACAAAAGTACCATTAAAACAACCTAATTGTGTGTGTGCTTGTACATTTTCCATCATACCTCATCGGCTGTTAACTTTAAATCAATCAATCAATCAATCCTCGGCTGTTAAATAAGAATGAATGAAAATATATGATGGAGACATGTGAAAATTCTTCTTTGTATAATTATAAGTACAGTATGTACATATATAACATATACATTATTGGATTTGTTTACCGTTCAAAGAAAATTACATTGAGTTCTTTTTGCGAAGCCGATTTTCAAATAATGCAATAAATGACGTTTCAACAGGTCTTATTGCTGTTAATAATATAATAAACATAGAATCATGACCAACACGATTCTTTCCCAGCCGTTGCATTCTTTAGGAGATATGACCAGGTGTCTTATGCAGCTAATGAATCTGAAGTGAAATGAACCCTTTTCATGTCAGGTCATTTGTGCATTTTCATTATCAGGAAATATTCATTGGTAACGAACTCCAGTAGGTTATATTTCCTTTTTCACTTTTTGAAAAGAGAGAGTCTGTGTTCAGAAATGACTTTCAGAATTTTAATGGATGGTCTTCAGGAACAATAACAAAAAAGCAGTTCAGAATTGACGTCATTAGGATATCTTTTTGCGAAAATGAAAAGAAAATATTTTCGCAAAGGTTTTTGACCCAAAAAATCTATTCAAGTCTTATGAATGTTTTATGCCAAACCACTGGAAGTTATTCCAGACAGTTGAAGACGTTGAAAATATTGTGTGTCTTGTATCATGAAATCTTCGATTATTTCGTTAACTTTTACCTTTGATTGAAGAACGAGTTTGTTCGGTTGGGTTGGGCTGGGGGGGGGGGGGGGGCGCTTGGTTGGACGTGTGGTACATTTATCTCTCTCTCTCTCTCTCTCTCTCTCTCTCTCTCTCTCTCTCTCTCTCTCTCTCTCTCTCTCTTTCTTTATTTTATATATGTATATATATATATATATATATATATATATATATATAAATATATATATATATATATATATATATATATATATATATATATATATATATATATATATATGTGTGTGTGCGTGTGTGTGTGTGTGTGTGTGTGTATGAATATATATGTGTATATATATGTATATATATGTATATGCAAATATATATATATATATATATATATATATATATATATATATATATATATATATATATATATATATATATATATATATATATATATATATGTAAACCATTCAGTATATATTGTATATACATATAAAATTATATATGTGTATATACATATTTATGTATATTTTCGTCTCTATATAAAAATATTCATATATACAGTATACATAAGTATATGTGTCATCGTAATCATCAGCGTTACTAGTCCACTGCAAAATAAAGGCCTCAGATATGTCTTTTCACTTGCGTCTGTTTATGGTCTTTCCTTGCCAGTCCAGGCCCGCAAACTTTCTTAGTTCGTCAATATATCGTCACTTATTTTTCCCCTGCTTCATTTACAATCTCTAGGGACCCAATCTGTTATCCTTAATTTTTATCTATTATCTGTCATTCTCATTATCTGTCCTGCCCTGCCCACCTTTTTTGTGCTTACATGTTAGAATATCCTCTATTCCATTTTACTCTCGTATCCCTGTTGCTCTTTTTATGTCTCTAGGTGTTATTCCCATCATTATACATTCCATAGCTCTTTGAATTGTAACTAGCTCTTGTTCTAATGCTTCAGTAAAAACCATCTCATTAAATACTTTTCTTTTTAGAGAAAGTGGCATTTCACTTTCATAATTTCATTTTGTTTGCAAAATGCTCTCCATCCCATGCTTATCCTTTTTCAATTTCGGTCTCGTGTCCTGGGGAAACACTTGGCAAGACGTAATAGCATAGGCTTAACAGTTTGTGTCTGTCTTAAGTACGTATATTCATTAACAATACCTAGAGGCTCATCCACAACTCTTATTTGTTTTCTCGTCATTTTCATTTAACATTGAATATTATCTCATATTTAATTTTAGTCCCAACTTTCCTTGTATGCATATATAAATCTCTCTCTCTCTCTCTCTCTCTCTCTCTCTCTCTCTCTCTCTCTCTCTCTCTCTCTAACACATAAGACATATGATACGATATTAGGGTACTTTTTCTTATTATGTAGTTTGCATATCATTGTTTACAACTCATCTGAAAAAAGTTAGTCTATTCCACGAATTATTTTATATTTATTCTGTCATTGTGATAAATGGTGTAGTTCTCGATTCTATGAATGTGAATTTATGTGTATGAAACTAGTGAGATGTACTGTAGAGTTCTTAAGCTTCATATTTGTTATTAATCCCAGAAACATTTTTTATATAGTTTTAGCATATTATTATCTGTCATTTATTGCAAGTATATAAATGTTTTTGCATTGAATTATATTATTCTTTACGTAGCAAGATTTTTCAGGTGGGGTTCCCGTTTATGGGTTAAAACTCGATCGTGACTGGAAGAGGCAGAGGACCAGACTATGTCCTAAAACAAGGGATATCTAAATATGGGCCCATTCTCTTATTCTTAATGACCATCTATTATCTGTCATTCGGATTTTGTGTTCTCCCCATGTCCATTTGTTATTCCTATATGCCGTAAGAGTAGCCTCTACTTTATTTTGCTCTCGTATCCATGTTGCTTTTGTGTGTGTGTGTGTGTGTGTGTGTGTGTGTGTGTGTCACAATCATTATTCTTTCCATAGGTCTTTAAGTTGAGATTAGCTTATGTCCTAATGCTGTAGTTAGACTATAGTTTCTGATGCACATGTTATACTAGCCGGACCATGTGATTAAATACTATGGTTTTCATTGAAAGAGAAATTTAGTTCCCATAAGCTTTCCATCCCATGCAAACCTTCTTTCAATTCCGGTCTCATGATCTGGGGAAACATATATATTATTACAACCTAAGCTGCAACCTATGTTGGAAAAGCAGGATGCAAGGGCTCCAACAGGGAAAAATAGCCAAGTGAGGAAAGGAAATAGGAAAATAAACTCTCTACAAGGGAAGTAATGAACAATTAAAATAGAATATGTTAAGAACAGTAGCAACATTGAAATTAATATTTCATATACTGTACAGTGTAGAATATAAAAATAAAAAAAAGAGGAATAGAAATAAGATAGTATAGTGGGCCTGTGTGTACCCTTAAGCAAGAGAACTCTCCTCCAAGATAGTGAAAAGTCGTGGTATAGAGGCTATGGCTCTACCAAAGACTAGGGAATAATGGTTTGATTTTGGAGTGTCCTTCTCCTAGATGAGCTGCTTATCATAGCTAAAGAGTCTCTTCTACCCCTACCAAGAGGAAAGTAGCTACTGAACAATCACAGTGCAGTAGTTAAGCAATTGAGCGAAGAAGAATTATTTGGTAATCTCAGTGTTGTCAGGTGTATGAGGACACAGGAGAATATGGAAAGAATAGGCCAGACTATTCAGTGTGTGTAGGCAAGGGAAAAATAAGCCGTAACCAGAGAGAGGGATCCGATGCCCTACTGCCTGGTAAGTAAAAGGACCCAATAACTCTCTCACGGAAGTATTTCAAAGGGTGGCTTGTACCCTGGCCAGCCTACTACATACCTATCTGTCCTAAGTACGTATATTCATTAACAATCTCTTGAGGTTCGTCCATCCCAGTTATTTGTTGTCTTTCTGCATTTACATTGAATATTATCTTAGTTTTATTCCTTTCTCTATTCAAATTTTATATCATCTTTTGTAATTCCTCCCTTGATTCACTAAACAAAACTATGTCATCTGTAAATCTTAAGTTGTTAATGTATTCCCCATTAATATTAATTCCTACAATTTCCCAATCTAAATCCTGGAAAACTTCTAGGCCCGCATTGAATATCTAAGAGAGATAATGTCTCCTTCTCTCATTTCTTTACCAATTGGGAGCTTCTCATTATCTTTATGTAGTTGTAAGATTACTGTACTTCCTGTATAGATCTCTTCAAGTGTCCTAACATCAGATTCATATATATATATATATATATATAAATATATATATATATATATATATATATATATATATGCATATATATATATGTATATATATATATATATATATATATGTATACATATATATATATATATATATATATATATATATATATATATATATATATATATATG
>NC_090736.1:35753096-35760596 GCF_036898095.1 Palaemon carinicauda
TACAATTGTTATTAGCAATATGACGATGGCAATGGTGAAGCATGCTCCCAATCTGCGTCAATATACTGTATATGCTGGAATGTTATGAACTTCAGGAATTTAGAAATTATTTTATTAATTATGTTACTGAGCAAGTTTGTTATGCTGAGAATAATTTCGCAAAACGCGATTTATTTTCCCCCAAGGGTTTCATGGTTTTGTGTCTGTGTCTCTGAGTGTAAATAGAATTGCGTGAGAAAGCATCCTTGAATTCTTAAGAGAAAAGTTCACACTTTGATGGAGTCGGAAATCCAGCTTTTAGGGAATTATCATCATCATTATCATTACGAGCTAACCTATAACCCTAATTAGAAAAGGAAGATGCTATAAGCCCAAGGGCTCCAACAAGGAAAAATAGTCCAGCGAGGAAAGGAAACAATGAAATAAAAAACTACAAGAAAAGTAATAGAAATTCAAAATAAAATATACTAAGAAGAGTAACAACATTAAATTAGATCTTTCATATATAAACTATAAAAACGTAAAGAAACAGGAGAGAGAGAAATTAGATAGAACAGATTATCCAGTGTATCCTCAAGCAAAAGATCTTTAATCCAAGGCAGTGGAAGGCCATGGTCCAGAGGCTATGGCACTACCCAAGACAATAAAACAATGGTTTAATTTTGGAGTGTCCTTCTCCTATCAGAGCCGCTTACCATAGCTAAAAAGTCTCTTCTACCCTTACCAAAGGGAAAGTAGCCACTGAACAATTACATTGCAATAGTTAACCCCTTAAGTGTAGAAGAATTGTTTGGTAACCCCAGTGTTGTCAGGTGTATGAGGACAGAGGAGAAAATGGAAAGAATAGGCCAAAATATTCGTGTATGTGTAGGCAAAAACAAAATGAGCCGTAACCAGAGAGAGGGATCCAATATAGTACTGGCTGTCCAGTCAAATTACCCAATAACTCTGTAGCGGTAGTATATCGACGGTTGGCTGTTGCCCTGGCCAACCTATATATACTTTTGGGGGTTAGATTGCTTTGACTTGGCGGAGGTTTGTGCTCTTCCGGGATTGTGCTTCATAAACAATGTTTTGTACAATCATATTCACATTTCATTTTGTCTTGTTTATCAATTAATTTAAGGGAAACGTGATATTTGCTTCGTAGGAACAAAAAAAAATTTTAGCATCTGCTCTAAACCTTTGGAAAACTTTTGTTTAATTGAAAGAACATATTCTGTTTTTAATTGGCTTCCCAGATTCGTTATATTCACAATGCTCATGATTTTCAACATTATTCCACCTGGAAACAGGACCTGTGTTATATGCAAAAATTCCCGTCCAAAGTTTCATTGCGAACTTTTTAATCGGATACTTGTTTTTTGGTGAAGCCTTATTGTCGTCATGTTGAGGACCAGAATAATGAGCATGCTAAAGAACATCAATATCAAACGGTGAAGGTTTAAATATATCGTAATTCTTTTATTGGTAAGGAATGAATAAACGCCATACTGTTCTGTAGAAATCCTTTAAAACGTAGTTTTGACTGCAAGAATCATGGTAATTGTTCAATAAACTTATAAGCTTTAATAGTTAAAAATAAATGATTTTGAAAATGTGTGTAAATGTTTAAGAGAGTATGCGTTGATTTATTTATGCACTAATGATGGATTTGGTTGGTGTTATCTTTTATATGCAGGAAATATTACAGGTTTTAGGTACGAGTATACAAATCCCCCGTTTACTTGCCAGAAAGAAAAACATCATACAAGAAACATCAATCAACAGTTTCACTAATGAGTTAGTCGTTTGGGACCTTAGAAATTCGTAGTATTTTATCGCTCTATTATTAATATTATTATTATTATTATTATTATTATTATTATTATTATTATTATTATTATTATTATTGTTGTTGTTGTACTACAGTCGTCCAAAATGACGTCTAAATATTTAGATAGATATGTACACAAACTCACACAGATTCAACCCTTCCCACCCCCTCCCCTTTTCTTGACTGAAGCTCGCTGGTTTAGCAGTTTGTGGGAGAATGTGGTTTCCTAGGGTATGACTACTTCTCTCCACTTTGAACGTGGTATGAAAGATATAAATGCATATATATATATATATATATATATATATATATATATATATATATATATATATATATATATATATATATATATATATATGTATATATATATATATATATATATATATATATATATATATATATATATACATATATATATATATATATATATATATATATATATATATATATATATATATATATATATATATATATATATATATATATATATATTGCTTTTTATCATATAGAAGAGATTTTTATCCATCGAAATAAACTTTATTTTGTTAAATTGCTAGAACTGGAATCGGAGGAAGGAGAAATGAATACAAAGAACCATGTGTCATGAAAAAGTGAATGAAATATGAACTTATTAAAGGTAAATAAAAGAACTGGTCTCGACTTACATGAAAATGAGTATAGTGTTGTAACTCTATAAACGAGACACTGTTTAGGAAAAGGGAAATAACTAAGGAGTTGGTCGCTTTACCTTGATGATTATTTCAGCCACTGACATTTGGATCAATACGGATAAAGATGAAGGCATGATTTGGACTAGTGACTATTTTTTTTTCTGCAATTAAAACACAGCTTATACATTTCTCCTTTATTTTGGGGGGCCGTTTAATCTTGTGTAAGGAAGTTACTTATTACTCAAATCTTCAAAAGAATGATAGGCCTACATTTTGACGAGGATGTATTCTAATAACCTGGTGATAACCGGAGAGAGAGAGAGAGAGAGAGAGAGAGAGAGAGAGAGAGAGAGAGAGAGAGAGAGAGAGAGAATTCTAAAGCATGACGGCAGACATCCACCCAAACCAGTGCCCTTTGGTATATTGTTCTGCTCAAAATAAATACCTGATGGCATAGATAGGCAGGTGTTGCGTAGCTTTGTTGCTTGCTACTAAACCTGATTTTCAAATAAATAAGATATGTTAGTCCTAAATTTAAAAAAAAATCCCATCAAACCCCATATTTATATATTACTTTTGGACTCGATTCCAAGAATGGATCCAGGAGTTCAAAAGTCTTACTACTTGCATTCAAAAAATTCACTGGAGATATATTCATTTTTTTTTCTCAATTTTGCAATAAAATTTTGACTTGATTTTTAAATTCGAAATAGTTGAGGTTTTATAAACAACAATGGCAATCCAAGGTAACGAAACAGTTTTCTTTAAATTTTGAGAATTCACTGATATCTATGACCCTTTTCCAAAAAATACAAAACATTTAACGGATCTCGAACTTATAATATTTTTAAAAGGCGATGTTCCCTCCTGATTATATACAAACCTTTATTTTAATAATGCATTTTTTTGTCTTTTTTTTTTAACTGGGCAGTATTCGATGAGCGAGTATTAAATGACTATTTTGCGACAGGCTTGAAACAAGAAATCTTTTAAGAGCCATTGCCAATAACACGTGAAATGGTGCAGATTTGCAGTTCACTCTTAAGAAAGGTTAATGATGGTCATGGAATGCAATACATCTATCTCTTAAAGGGAGAAAGGTTGTCAGATTCAGGAAAAAGAAGCAGGGAGAGGATTTCAAAATTTGCCAGTAAAACGGAAGAAACAAGTTATTGTAAACTTGTACAGTGTAATCCAGAATAAACAGATATCGTTAGGGTCAACAGTATTGTTAGTATTTTGAATGTCAAAAATATTCAGATATGCATACACACACCTGCAATCACAGGTCACCACGGTATGACTACATCCTCTCCTCCTATCCCAGGGATGGGGAGAGCTTGGTGTGACATTGTATATATATATATATATATATATATATATATATACATATATATCCGGACACTTGCTCTTTATTATATACGGGAGATTGGAAAAATCAAGATTTGGAAAAATATGTTTGGACGCCTGCTTGATATGTACTGTACATTATCAAAGATACTTTACTATTGAAATGCTGTCTTCATGATGTTATATTCTGTACCTGGCTTGATTATTATTCTAAAAGAAAGTATATAACTAATAGAGATTTATTGGGTCCTTTGATAGGTCAGACAGTACTACATTGAATCCATCTCTCTGGTTACGTGTATTTTTTTTTTTTTTTTTTTTTGGCCTACACATACACCGGTCTATTCTCTCCACATTCTCCTTTGTCCTCATACACCTGATAACTCCGAGATTACCAAACAATTCTTCTATACCCAAGAGGTTAACTAATGCACTATAATTGTTTAGTGCGTTCTTTCCTCTTGGTAAGGGTAAAAGAGACTCTTAAGCTATTGTAAGCAGTTCTTTTAGGAAATGGACACTCCAAAATCAAACCATTGTTCTCTAGTCTTGGGTAGTGCCATAGGCTCTGTATCATGGTTTTCCATTGTCTTGGGGTAGAGATCTCTTTCTTGAGGGTGGACTCGGTCACACTTATCTATCTTATTTTTTATAGTTTATACATGAAAGATCTATTTTTATGTTGTTTCTTTTCTCAAAATATTTTATTTTGTTCATAACGTTTCTTGTAGTTTATGTGTTTCCTTTCCTCACTGGGCTATTGTTCCCTGTTTTTACCCTTTGACTTAAAGCATACTGCTTTTACAACAAAGGGTGTAGCCTAGAAGTAATAATAATAATAATAATAATATTAATAATAATAATAATAATAATAATAATAATAATAATAATAATGACAATCAAAAGCCACAGTAGTGTTAAAATATATTATTGTAAAATGGAGAAAAATATACAAGGAGAGACTGAGGTGGGATACGGAGCAGTATCCGAAAGTCTCTCCTTGTATATTTTTCACCATTTCACAATAATATATTTTAACACTACTGTGGCTTTTGATTGTCAATATTATAGCCTCGTTACGGAGGTTCCTTAGTTCAATAATAATAATAATAGTAATAATAATGATAATAATAATAATAATATAAAACACGGTGAGGGATAAGAAATAAACTGTCATAGACACAAAGCCAAAATAACAATGCCTCAGACTGATGTATTTCATAAATGATACGAGTAAAGTCAGAGTGAGTAAATAAAAGAAAGCTTTAACAAGACACGAGGAAAAAAGATCCCAGTGTCCAAGAAGAATACTTCCCTGGTCGAGAGCAAGTTTTTCTTGGAAGTCCTCCGACAAGAACATGAACTTGCTTTGCTCCCGGGAGATTTAGTGCCAGAGTTTTAACTGCAAAATTCTTGAAGTATTTCTTTGCAACCACAATTTCGAAGAGAA
The DNA here is from genome assembly GCF_036898095.1 of Palaemon carinicauda. NCBI lineage: Eukaryota > Metazoa > Arthropoda > Malacostraca > Decapoda > Palaemonidae > Palaemon > Palaemon carinicauda. The sequence goes on from NC_090736.1 coordinate 35,758,384, forward strand.
AACAATTGGATTGAACTTTTTCCCGAGTTCTTTTTCGAGTTGTCTTCATCGGTTTGTGTTAATGCAGCGGACGCCGTCCTTTTCGTATTCTCGCCAATGCCTATTAGTTTCAGTAGGTCATTAATTTCTAAATATCTGTAGAAGTATACATACATTATATATATATATATATATATATATATATATATATATATATATATATATATATATATATATATATATTTATATATATATATATATATATATATATATATATATATATGTATATATATATATATATATATATATATATATATATATATATATATATATATATATATATATATATATATATATATATATATATATATATATATACCTATTCTCGGTCATGCTCAGCTCTCTCCATCCCTCGGGTAGGAGGGAGAAGAAGTTGAAATACCCTGGTGAGAAGGGGTGCATGTGTGCGCGTGCGTCTGTGCATATCAATCTAAATATTTAGCCGTTATTTTGGCCAGGTCGCTTACACTTACATACAAACACACACACTCACACACACACACATATATATATATGTATATATATATATATATATATATATATATATATATATATATATATATATATATATATATATATATACATATATATATATATATATATATATATATATATATATGTGTGTGTGTGTGTGTGTGTGTGTGTGTATGTATGTATGTGTGTTGCACAAATCGCCATGTTCTCATGAAAATACCTTGTGGCGTTAACCATTTTACTACGCTTCTTACTGTACCCCGTTTATCATGAAGACTAGATTTTAAGGAATATATATAAGTTTACTGTACTGCTCCATTTCTTAAATGGGTAGCTCATTGGGTAGCAGATTAACATGTAAGCAAGCCGAGTTCTAAAATTTTGACCCTTGCTTGAAGTTGCATTTTGACTCACATTTTGACTAAATCCAGCGAACGGAGATGTTACATAAGCAACGAAATGGCTCAGAAATGACACATCGCCTTAAGCATTTCTTCCCATCAAAGGGACTTGAGAATTTGGAAACAAAGTAGAAATACTTAATTAAAGTCCAAGTTAAAATAGAGTAGTTATTTATGTTTCATTTATCGACGGAATATTAATGCAAATGAATATGTAAATCTGTCTGTAGATTAGAAAAGAGCTTTTTTAAGACGGTTTTAGTGTTCATTCAATGCTGGACCTGTATAATATAATCGTTTGAAGCAGGAAGCTGGTAATCGAAAAATTTGACTTCCAAATTTGAATCAAATTTGTCTCATATATCCAATACGATTTCTTGAAATTAAGCCGTAATGAAAAGACCCACTGTCATTATTATTATTATTATTATTATTATTATTATTATTATTATTATTAATGATATTTCTATTGTTATTATTATTATTATTATAATTATTATTATTATTATTATTATTATTATTATTATTATTATTATTATTAATGATATTTCTATTGTTATTATTTTTATTATTATTATTATTATTATTATTATTATTATTATTATTATTATTATTATCATTTTTATTTTTTATTATTATTCATGTTGAAGTAAAATGAACATTCAAATGAAAATGTGTGGAAAGTCATTAATTTTCTAAGGAAGCCTTCACAAGCAAAGAATGAAAAAGAAATGTAAAATTTGTAAATAGAATGTTTGTAAATACTCTTTCGTGTAGATGATTGATGTTATTCCCATTGTAAAGAAATAGAACTTATTATCACGTACACTTGGACACAGGGGTCCGTGGCATACTTCGCTCCGAAGAAGTGCACTCTGTCAAACCCTTAGTTCGCGACGAGTAACCAAGCAGATATTGTAGGAAGAGATGACAGAGGTGTTGGCGGGCTCAACACAGGAACTCCCCGCGCAGTAAGGGTGTTGCGAGGGGCACCGCTCCTGACTGATATATACCAGAAATTCCCGTGTTCAACTGTACACCTATATACTGTACATGACTATGCATCATTTCCTTTGGAGATCTATGGCATTATATCTCACATTTCCTACAATGCATTATGATTATATATGGACATTTCTGAAAAGAAAAAAAAAAACATAATAGATATTGTCAAAACGTCAACAGAAAATAATATAATTTGGTATTTAATTGATTTATTTCATCATTGTTCATATTGTTTTGTTGAAAGGTTTTTTTTTAATAATTCTAGATAGCTGCAATTTTTACATATGATAACAA
>NC_090736.1:35773096-35775596 GCF_036898095.1 Palaemon carinicauda
TAACCCATTCGGCCACGAAGAAAGATAAAAGTCAATGACAATTCTACTGTACTTATACCTGTTGAATTCAGGTATTTTGTACTTAGAATTGAAATCAACCCATCTTCACCATCGTAGCTAATTGGTAGTTTGTTACTTGGCATTCAATTAATGATAAATTTTGCACATTTTTACGTGTTTTTCATATTCAAATAAGCCATATATATTTTTGATATAGTAATGTCTGGATTCTCTTGACGACCTCGGATCAGAGCCCCAGGCGAAATCTCACAAAGACAAGAGCTTGGCTCCGGCCGGGAATCGAACCCTGGTCGGCAAGCTTATATAGACAGTGACTAACCCATTCGGCCACGAAGAAAGATAAAAGTCAATGACAATTCTACTGTACTTATACCTGTCGAATTCAGGTATTTTGTACTTAGAATTGAAATCAACCCATCTTCACCATCGTAGCTAATTGGTAGTTTGTTACTTGGCATTCAATTAATGATAATAATGACTCAAGTGTAGTTAGAAATTCGCTTTGTTTTGTCCCACCAATAATTGAAAAGTGTTTTTTGTTAATTTGGATTTTGCAAATGGCGGCATGATTCCTTATATTAGAAAATTCTGGGTTACCAAAAAAAAAACACTTTTCAATTATTGGTGGGACAAAACAAAGCGAATTTCCAACTACCCTTGAGTCATTATATATCAAACGGCTTGTTCCTTCTTTAAACTCTAATATCTCTGCCTCTCCTCTTTTCTTAGCATAACTGAAGTCGTAGGTGGGTAACAATTTTTACTCATTCGTTCTTCACCTTTTCCTATGGATGGTCTGGTGAGCACTGGTTCTCTTTTGTTTTACTGTTTTAGTTTTTTACGATTTTCCGTTATAAAATCAATAATGTTTTAAAACTCTTTTACTATTTCTTTTTAAATTATTGTACAAATTTTAAGAATTTTATATTTATATCTTTTACAGATTGATAATGAACATTGCAATGTTCCAAACGTCTCTAAATAAATTATGGCCTGTTAACTGATGTTTTTTGGACCCTGCTGAACACCATATATATATATATATATATATATATATATATATATATATATATATATATATATATATATATATATATATATATATATATATATATATATATATAAAAACATGTGTATGCATATATAAACTGATGTACAAATACATATATGTATATTAATACATACATTTATATTCATATATGTGTGTTCATAAAGATAGTGAGAACATTCCGACTCAGAAAGGACTTAGACAGAGAGACCCATCTCTCCTAAATTATTCACAGGATGCTAGAAAAAGATTTGCAGATGACATAGTTTTTTCTAGTGAATTATGGGAGGAATTGAAAAAGATAATAACGATTTGAGTAAAGAAAGTAGAAATGTAGACCTGACAGTGAATAAAGATAATTTTTAATGAAAATTAAGAGACAAAAAATAAGGTTTAAGGACAAAACTCCAAAGATTCTTTATGAATATACGCACTTAGGACAGAAAGTGTTTCCTCAGGACTTGAGATGGAAATTAAAAGAGGGATAGGATGGGATGGAGAGCTTTTGGTAAACAAAATGATATTATGAAAAGTAAAATGCCACTTTCTCTGAAAAGAAATTTTTTAATTAGATGATCATAATTAACCTAAACATCTGAAACTTAGAGCCTTATTGAAGTCCTAAAACATAAGCTAGTTTTGTTAAAGTTTTTTTATAGTTTATATAGGAAATATGTATTTTAATGCTGTGACTGTTCTTAAAATATTCTATTTTTCATGGCTTCCTTTCCTCACTGTGTTACTTTCCCTGTTGGAGCCCCTGGGCTTATAGCATATACTGCCAGGGTTGTAGCTTAGCAAGTCATAATAATAATAATAATAATAATAATAATAATAATAATAATAATAATAATAGTAATAATAATAATAATAATAATAATAGTAATAATAATACTCAAAGAGCTCATTATTATTATTATTATTATTATTATTATTATTATTATTATTATTATCAAAAGCTAAGCCTCAACCCTCGTTGGAAAAGAAGAAACAAGCCGTTTGATATATAATGACTCAAGGGTAGTTAGAAATTCGCTTTGTTTTGTCCCACCAATAATTGAAAAGTTTTTTTTGTTAATTTGGATTTTGCAAATGGCGGCATGATTCCTTATATTAGAAAATTCTGGGTTACCAAAAAAAAACACTTTTCAATTATTGGTGGGACAAAACAAAGCGAATTTCCAACTACCCTTGAGTCATTATATATCAAACGGCTTGTTCCTTCTTTAAACTCTAATATCTTTGCCTCTCCTCTTTTCTTAGCATAACTGAAGTCGTAGGTGGGTAACAATTTTTACTCATTCGTCTTCACCTTTTCCTATGGATGGTCTGGTGAGCACTGGTTCTCTTTTGTTTTACTGTTTTAGTTTTTTACGATTTTCCGTTATAAAATCAATAATGTTTTAAAACTCTTTTACCATTTCTTTTTAA